>NW_004444033.1:1016356-1035747 GCF_000243295.1 Trichechus manatus latirostris | reverse complement strand
TAACTGTTAAATGAGAAACTATTTTGTTCTGTAAGCCTTCATCTGAAGTGAGAATAGCAGCACAATTGGAAGAGCATATTCGATGTCACTGAACTGTGCATGTGGAAATTTTTGAAATGGTGTATCTTTGGCTATGTATATTGTCACCAAAAAAAAAAAGGTCTAGAAGGGAGAGGGTTGACATGTTGTGCGGTTGTTAACCAATGTCATAAAACAAGATTTGTACTACTGTTTCATGAGAAACTATTTGTTCTGTAAGCCTTCACCTGAAGTACAATAAAAAAATTTAAAAAAGTGATATTTTATATCATGGTGAAAGATTTAGAAACTTGTAGATATAGATAACACAACCTACTTGATTTAGAATTCTTATTATCCATTACTTGGCATCTTTGGTGTTACTTGTGAACAGTATTAACTATCATTAAATAAGTTTGGGTTGTCACAACCTCTGGAATGCCCGTATGTGGAACAGCTCAATTACAAATCAGCAGCCGAGTTTGGAGAGTCAGCCATTGAGAATTCCCATTTGAAGCACATGGCTGAAACCCCTGTTCACCATATCATGACTCACATGAATGTTACTCTAGGTCAGAAGGTACGCCCCAGTAACATGTTTTCCATCCTCTAAAAAATGACTGCTTATTCCTCCGAGATGCTCACCAGGATAACCGGTAACAGAAATTTGAGTACCCTGCAAATCTTGTTTTGTAAACACACCATGCAAATTGGTAATTATTCAGCCAGGTGTTCCAGGTTGATTCAACCACAGAAAAACATACAGAAACATAATTCTGTTTTTAAATTTAAGACATAATTCATTATAACTGAAATCCAAAAGCGTTACCAACAAGTTTTAAGAATATCTTTCCAGTTTGTGTCATTCTGAGAAAAAGGGCCCAGAATAATAACATACTGGTGTAATCTTCAAACACATACACACAAAAAAATATACCCTATTTTACATTCTCCTAGTGAATGCATGTGTGTATGTTCATGTATTCATTCAAGAAAACATACCAATTATATCACTCATTCTTTGTTCATTCAATTAATCTGTATAAAGTGCTCACGCCTGACAGATGGGTGGGAGGACAGCAAGAACCATCTGTTGTTGCAGGAGACCCAGATCACTGAGAAGGTGGTTGGGGTAGCTCCAAGGACATGGAGGATCAGACAAGCCTCTGACTTGATAATGATAGTATGACTAAGCCCAACTGACTCTACTGCTTTAACAAGCCTCCACAGGATGGAACAGCTCCATACACTATTTTCATGGTGAAATTTCCTGAGGAAAGTCCTAGCATCCAATCCTCTGCCCACCTCTCCAGAACTGTCTGGTGCCCAGCCAACCCTGGTAAAGTCTGTCTTTGTTCAACACCAGCAGAGAATGAGCAGCAGATTCTTTATCCTTCGTTGTGCCTCCCAGCCTTCCATCTTTCTTCTTTTAATGTTATTTTTGGGGGCAAAAAGAGTAGGAAGGAAAAGAAGTAATATGACACATTAAAGAAGCCACAAGTTTCTGTTTTGGATCTTGGGTTTATCCTAATTAACCCTTGGAGTAAAGCTGTCTGCCATGGAGGAAAGATAAGGGACCTTATTTATGACTTTGAATTTTGTATCTAAGAAAATACTGAAAGATTCTCAGTCAGTGGTAGTATCTATCCCCACCTCAAACATAATTGGAACGGTAATGTGAGAGGGTGGATAGGTAAGGGCTTCTCTGCTTGAAAGACCTTCGCTTGAATTCTCATTCCTTTATCTATTCTGTGATACTTCGGCAAATTCCTGAGTCTCTCTAGTTATCAGTTCTTTCATCTGTATTAAGGAAGGAGCTAATTAATCTGACTATGGAAGAGGGAGAGGCACAGTCTAAATACAGAGTGGTTTGTCAATAATTATTTGTTGCTTCCTATTAAACAGATCTGAATGCGATTTTTAATCTTTACATTCTTTAAGGAATATATAATAATAAGTAACATTTATTGAACACTTATCATGTTCCAAGGACTGGGCTAAGCACTTTCATACATTACCCATTTAATTCTTATAAAAACTTTATAAATTAATAACTATTACTATCCCTTATTTAATAGCCAAGGAAAATGAGACTTTCAGTAATTTTCGTTAGGTCGCATACCAGCAGAGTATGGTTTTCCCATCTTGCTTTTGCTGTTAATCACTATTACAAATCTCTTCACTAAAGATTCTAAGCCAACCATTTCTTTCAAATCAATGGTTAATGGAATTTTAGGGAAAGTTTTCATCTGATATATTAAAAAAGTAGTTAGATAAAATAATCCTAACCTGTGCAATTTTCTAACAAACTATTATTGATGGACCAGAAAACCAGTCACCGTCAAGTCGATTCCAACTCAGGGTGACCTCATGTGATCAAGCTCCATAAGGTTTTCAATGGCTGGTTTTTTGGAAGTAGATTGCCAGGCCTTTCTTCTGAGGCTCTTCTGGGAGAACTTGAACCACTAACCTTCTGGTTAGCAGCCCAGTGTGTTAACCATCTGCACCACCCAGGGATTCCACTGATGGGATATAAAACCTAAAATCAAATCTGTTGCCGTCGAGTCAAATCCGACTCATAGCGACCCTACAGGACAGAGTAGAACAGCCCCATAGGGTTTCCAAAGAGCGCCTCGTGGATTTGAACTGCCGACCTTTTGGTTAGCAGCTGTAGCTCTTAACCACCACACCACCAGGATTTCCTTGATGGGATATAAGAGAAGGTAAATTCAAAGGACAGATAGAAAATCCCAAATTAAGATGACAGAATTTAAATTGGACTGGTCTTGAGACTACCAAATAACCAAACATCTTAGCTGTGATTTCTTCCTCTCTACCTTCCTGCACAATAGACAACAACATGGACATCTCTGCAATTGGACCTGCTTGAATATTGAAGTTAATCTCAATATTTTCAAATTACTTTGATGTAAATAAATGGAAGATTTAAAAATATGTTAAACATCCACTTATTTTATTAACATTTAAAGGTACTTCTTTAAAGTATTACTGACTTTTAGGTAGAAGGAAACATTTCTTAACAATAAGAAATTTAAATATATTGGAGAATATAACTAAAGGAAGATGAAGATTCTAACGTATCACATATTTAAAAGCAGAGGATAGATAATTATTTACTCTAAATGGCCTACCATCTGCCTTCAGTGTAAAGTTGCACAGAGAATGTGCTTACGTGCACCTGTGGTATGTGTGGGATTGGCGGCAGTGAGGTTGGTTGGTGACAAAGCTCCCTAAGCCCACTTAGGTCCATGTTTCTCATAAGACTTCTTTAGCCTTTGGGCTGAAGAAATTTCTCTTTGACCTGAGGCTGATGATTCTGATAACTGATCGTATTTCTGTCCAGTAAGCTGCTAGAGGTGAGAGATATGAATCTCCCTGAATCCTTTATCATCTTATACTCTGCAGCTCTCCTTTATTTCTGGCACCAACATTGTACCTGGGTTCTTCAGTCATCACCCCCACTTTTACATTCAGAGCTGTTACTGAAGGGTCCCAGCATGTCACAAAGATAAGATATACGAATGTATGGAGGAAATGGAGAACCGTCAGTTCTATTTGTATTAGCCCTAATCCTGCCAGAAAGAAGAAAGTGAGACATACTACTTTCTCCCTGAATAACTGCAAGAAAAGGGCAATTTTACACAGGGCCACTATTTTTCCAAAAGAGTAACTGATTTAACCTCTTGAGAAACAACTTCTTGTGTGTGTGTGTGTGTGTGTGTGTGTGAGAGAGAGAGAGAGAGAGAGTATCAATGGTAAATCTTGATTTGAACAGAAGATTGGTTGGTTTGCTGATGGTTTCTTAATATAGATTCTAATCACAAAGAAATATTAATTTTTAGTCAGAGATAGGTTTTGTTTCACTCTAAAACATGTATTTCACTACAAGTACCGTATTTTTACACAAATAATGTGCGCTTTTTACCTTTGTTTGCCAACCGCGCCCTCCCCCCACGGGTATTTTGAAAGGGTGCTATGCTTTTTTTTTTTTAAACAACAAAATGTAAAAAAAAAAAAAACAATTGGCATAGCCGCGCTTATGAAAGTAACTCGTGGGGAGAGGGTGCAGCAGGCAAACAAATGTAGAAAGTATATGTTATTTGCGTAAAAATACTGTAATGTTGGCAGAGATTATTGACTATTCCATGGACGGCTAGAAGAATGAACCAATCTGTCTCTGAAAAAGTACAGCCAGAATGCTCCTTGGAAGCAAGGATGGCGAGACTTTGTCTCACGTAATTTTGACATGTTATCAGGAGGGAACAGTCCCAAGGACATCATGCTTAGTAAAGCAGAGGGTCAGCAAAAGAGAGGAAGGCTCTCAACGTGATGGATTGACACAGTGGCTGCAACAATGGCCTAAAACATAGCAATGATGGTGAGGAGGCACAGGACTGGGCAGCATTTCATTCTGTTGTACATAGGGTTGAAATGAGTCAGACCTGACTCAAATGCATCTAACAACCACAACAACAGCACTTTCTAACATTATTGTTAAATAGATGCTCAGTAAACTTTGTTTGAGATGCATGTACAATACCTTCATTTGGGAGGAGGTTGGACTAAATTATCTCCACATTACCCTTCTAAGTTTCATGGTTCCTTTGTGTATGTAAGCAACCAAAAGAACAAACAGAGGATGGTGTGGTTCTTGTGATGAAAGTTCTGGTATTTCTCCTTTACTTAGTGTGGCCATCACTTTCTCAAGCTTCTAGGAGCCATCTTCACAGCAGGTTTGCAATGTCTTCTGGGATCCTTGGCAGGATTTTAAATCCTGTTATCTTTGGCGAATACTCCCATATTCATAAGCTTTTCTTCATCCAACTTTACTTTCTTCTCTGCCGTCTTGATCTTCAGAAGCCAGTCCCAGGCACACTCTCATGGCCCCTGCCCTTACAAGTCGCTGGATCCTGCAGCTCCTTCAGCATCTAGTCCCTTTCTTCACTTAGCCAACTCAGCTCATCTCTAATCGCCTTTGCTGTTTCTTAGCCACCAGTTACACTGTACCCACAAGTGCATTTTCTTCCACCAGGATACCATCCCAATTTACCACTGATTAAAGTTTTAACAAGTGCACCACTACTTTGCAGCAGGGTCTATCCCTGCTCAGTCTACCAGCAGTACTAGGGTCCTCACTGCCAGGTAGGCAGTGGGTGATCCAGCTCTATATTAGATATGATTTTTTAAACCTTGTCCAGTATGGACTGCTGCAGGTTGGGTTTCCAGGAAAGCAGACTCTAACACACACAACATGCAGGGAGTTGATTGAGGAGTGATGCTCTTGGGATCACCAACAATGGGAGGAGGGAAGAAAGCAGGGTTGAGAAGGGTAGAAATTGGATTGTGGTGTAATCATAACAAGGTCTCAGCTGACCCCTGGGAACTCTGAAACTGGGTTGGCCCTTCAGAATTATGCCATGTTAGGGAAAGGGGGCTGGACCTTTGTACCCTCACATGAACCAGTCAAGGATGTAGTCTGCCCCCAGGAAGTGGTGTTTCTTTGGGCAAGATGACTGTCTTTAGCTGATGGTGATCAGCTGGAGGACTGAGATCTGAGATATCGTGGGTGACTATGAGAAGTCCTTGATCCAAGTCCCCCATAAGAAGATTTCCAGATCGGGCAGGTATGGGCCTTCATCGGTGTCCCTGCTGTGCTTTCTACATTGGTTGGGGGCATCCAGTGGGAAGCATGGCTTTGTAACAAGTGCATTGATGGATCCACAGGGCAAAAGCTGAATGCAATTCCCCACAGCAGACATGAGTGGGCCATTGTCATTCCTGTCACACAGATAAATTCATCTGGATCCTCTAGTGCCACTGTCTCAGGTCAAGATGCTAGTCGCCAACATAATGGGTGTACAATCAAGCAAATAAAGGTTACAATCACTTACTCAAAAGAGCTGACAAACTACGAATGCTCAGTATCTTTTAGTTGTATACATGATATCGGTATTGGCACCTATGTTCCACGTGGGTTTTTAAGTGGTACAGCATATATCTGAATCTCAATACTAACACTCCTGTTTATGTTAAAACATTTGATATGTTATGCAATTGCAATTGCATGAATAGGATATAAAATATCAAAGAGAGATTATGGTGTTGACCTCAATAGCTTTATTTATGAAAAGAAATACAATTCTTCAGAAATACTGATTTTTTTCTATTTACTTTATTTCCTTATATCAACAGATTATTTTTGTTTTTGTCAAACTTGCATGAAAGTGAAAATACACTTTTGAGTATATGATCTGCCTGCAGATGCAGACTTCTTTCAGATTTTGTGGATATTTTCCAGCTGCTTTGTGATAGGAAGCTGATTATGTACAATATATCATAGAGAGGAAGCAATTACATTCATTTTCTTGGGCACTGAGAAATTTGATAAGGTTGACACTTGGCACATTGAGCTGTGATAGTTAATTTTTTAAAAGGCATAAAATATAGGCCGGTTGAATTGAAGTCATTTGTTTTTAAATTGTGGGAAATTGTGTTACCTTAGAAGCTTTCAGATGACAAGAGGGAGTGAAAAAAATTAATTTAGAAATCTATTCTAAATGCAGAATGAGTACTAGGCTCATTCAGTTAAAACAAAATACTTCATTTCAAGAATAAAGCCAATTCCTGGAGCCTATTAGCTTCAGGTCGGCCTGGACCTTTGTGAAACCGTGAAGTAGGGAAAGCCTTCTCACTGTGCCTAATGCTGGTTTACTAAACTCTTCCATTTTCAAACGATGCTCTTTTTCTTTTTCCCCAAGGCATCCAGTATCCACATTTCTCCTCCTCCTCATTAAAATATTCTCGCAAGGAGAGCAGATACATTTATTCATACTTTGAGCTAAATACTTTGGAATCTTCATGCTCAGGTATTTTTATCCATTTATTTACTGGGCATCTCTCACAGGACAAATACTGTACGATGTACTCACCAGACCATGCGGCATTGTAACCAAAAACCGGCTGCCATCAAATGAATTCCAAATCACGGCGACCTCATGCATGTCAGAGTAGAACTGTGCTCCAGAGGGTTTTCAATGGCTGATTTTTCAGAAGAAGATCACTAGGATTTTCTTCTGAGGTGCCTCTGGATGGAATCAAACAGCGGACCTTTGCTGAGCATGGTAACCCTTTTGTACCCCCAGGGACGACTCTGTGCATAGTAGTGGCACATGAAGGGCTTCCCTTGAACTGGAGATGGAAGGTATTGATGCATGGGGTGAGGGTTCAATCTGGCCAGAGGGAATAATCAGATCAAAAATATAGAGATGGAAACAGCTGACACATTTGGAGAATTATAAGTGATTCATGCATCTGGAGCAAGTCACTGTGACAGTATGTCCTGGTTTTTCTGGGATCACTCTGGTTTACACCTGTTGTCCGGGCATAATTAACAACAGTACTAACTCCTCCCCAAACCCTGCGCCCAAGTGTCCCAATTTGGACAATATATTATATGATCACTGTGAGGGTAGGAAAATGTGAGAGAGATGGATGATAAGGTTAAACAGGTAGGTAGGGACTGGATTATAGGTATATCATATACCAAACTAAAGAGTTAGAACCTTATTTGAAGGTGGCCAGAAGCTTCTATTTCATTTAAACTAGAAGACAGAAGTCTAATGGTAAAATATCAGGCATTAGAAAAAAATGGGAGAGGCATTTTATCGCAGGATTACTTCTGAGAACATCAGTTCATGCCACATAAATAACCTCTCATTCCAAAACACTAGCTTTCCTATAGCTGCTTTATCTCACATGTAAACATTAAAACCTTGCAGTTTGGCTATTTGCTTTATTCTTTTAAATGTCAGTGTAAGCAAAAATATTCTTGGAATTAAATAAGTTTTTTTTTTTTTTAAATTTAAAATTAAATGTATTCTTGGAATTAAATAAATAATATTTTATTAAATAAAAAAAATTTTCTCTGTATTGCTTTCAGATATATTATGGGGAGCACTTTGTGTCGGTGATTTGTTAAAGAGTATTAGCAATTGATTTATGCAGCCCTAGAGTATGTTGGGCAATTTGCCTAAGAAAATGCAAATATTTAAAAGAAAGAGGAAAGTTAAAACCAATTCTCAAGGTTTTCTTTCTTTTCTCTAAAAAGAAGTTCTGCAGATAACCTGCCAGGCAGCCTGGAGGTCCCCTGAGATCAGGTGTCCTTGGTCGCCTCGGTGGGAACCCATCCCTTTCCTGGATTTCATTAAGGCTTTGCCGTGAAAAATGCTTCCCTGCCGGTGACTCCAGAGAGTTCCACGCAAGCTGTGGGAAATGAATAGGATAAATACCAAGCAGCACTGACCATTTTATACAAATAATTTCAGGGATGTCCTACCAACTGCACGGTGGAGTTTAGTAAACATAGTCTGCTGATTCATGCCATGAATTTTGCAACAACAAAAACAAAAAATCACACATAAATCCAGACACACAAACACAAACTGTTATAAAATAAAGCCACAGTGCATATTTACATCTACAGAAATTTAGAGCTCATAATTAGATGGATGGGTAGGACTGATAACGCATTTGATTTCTCTGGGTGTAATAGTAGTACTTCATTTGTTCTCCCAGACACAGCTTTAATTTTTTTTTCCCCGTGAAACACATTATTGTGTGTGTGTGTTTTACAGCAATTCTTTGCAATGACATAAGAAGCATGTTATTTTGAGATAAGAAACCCTGACTGTTAAGTAGAAGACATGAGGTGAAGGGGAGGCAGTATAATGGTGTTGTATATCATAAAACGGGCCCTGGTGGCGCAGTGGTTAACCTCTCAGCTGCTAACCCAAAGGTCCGCGGTTGTGATCTACCAGCCGCTCCTCAGACGAAAGATGTTGCAGTCCGCTTCCCTTAAGATTACAGAGTAGGAGACCCTATGGGGCAGTCCTACTCTGTCCTACAGGGACCCCATGAGTCGGAATCAACTTGATAGAAAACAGTGTATGTAAATTGGAGACCTGAGTTTCCCCACGAAACAATTCTTAGAAGTAGGTTGAACTCTCTCCGTAAATTAGTTGATCCAATGTAAAGCTTGATTCCTCCACATCCACCCATGAGCATCCTTTCTACTCTATATACCTTTGTTTGTGGAATTTTCTTTACCCTTTATTGACTTATGTCCACACTGAAAGTAGCAAGCATGGGATGGATTTCATAGAATACAGAGGGCAAAAAATATAAAAATGAGTTGAATGAGAAATTTTGAGTATGTCAACAAGTGCCACAAAATGTCATCGAAACTACACAAATTGATACTTCATGAATTGATTTAACTACCCTCAGAAGTTCCAGACATTACTTATTCTACAAAATTGAGATGAAATGAAGATCCCTCCTTTCTTGGGGGCAGCCATACTTAAAACATAAGCAATTAAAATTAAACATAAACATGACTAAAATGTTAAACAAACAAAGTAATATTTAAACAGGTATAGAAAATTGTGTGTTACTTAATACTTCACAATTAATTTCAAAAAAATGATCAGAGAACTAATACTTCAATAGGAAAAAAAACACTAGGCTAAATAAGAAGAAAAACAAATTGCTAATAAATATCTCAAAATATGATAATAAAAATTCAATTAAATGCAATGCATAAACAGTTTTCATCCATAAAGTCAACAAAGAGAAAAATAAAATAATAATTCTCAATGCTCGTGAAGGTTTAGTGAACTGGGCACTTTCATATGTTCCAGGAAGGAATGTGAAATATGCAACTTTCATGTAATAATAAAAAACAGAATTTTAAAAAAGTGCATATTCTTTAATTTATTAGTTTCCAACAATCCTTTCTAAAGTAATAATCAGAGCTGTGCACAAATATTGATGAAAAACTGACCACTATTGTTCATTAGGAGCCTGGTGGCATAATGGTTAACAGCTCGGCTGCTAACCAAAAGGTCAGCAGTTCAAATCCACCAGCTACTTCTTGGAAACCCTAGGGGGCAGTTATACTTGGTCCTACAGGGTTGCTATGAATCAGAATCAACATGACAGCAACGGTTTTTTTGTTCATTCCAAAAACAAAATAAAACAAAACCCTTTGCCCTCTAGTCAATTCCAACTCATGGTGATCCTATAGGACAGAGCTGAACTGCCTCCATATTGTTTCCAAGCAGCGGCTGGAGAATTTGAACTGCCGACATTTTGGTTAGCGGCCAAACGTTTAACCATAGGGCCACCAGGGCTCCGATTGTTCATTAGAGACCTGAAAATTTTCCTCAACCAAAATATCCCACAACAAGAAAAGTTCAAATAATGATCTTTAAATTGTATGAGAACTTTATGCAGCCATTATGCAAATTGGTTGTGAGGATTTGTAGCATTACTAAGAAAATTAGTAAGAAAAAATAATATAAAAATGAAAAAAAAAGTATGAAATAATATGATGTTGTTGTTAGATGCCCTGGAGTCTCTTCCTACCCATAGCAATCCTATGTAAACAGAACGAAACACTGCCTGGTCCTGCACCATCCTCACAATCGTTGTTATGCTTGAGCCCATTGTCGCAACCACTGCTGTCAGTCCATCTCGTTGAGGGTCTTCCTGTTTTTCGCTGACCCTCTGCTTTACCAAGCATGATGTCCTTCTCTAGTGACTGATCCCTCCTCATAATGTGTCCAAAAGTATGTGAGATGTAGTCTCACCATCCTTGCTTCTAAGGAACATTCTGGCTGTACTTCTTCCAAAACAGATTTGTTCATTTTTTTGGCAGTCCATGGTATATTCAATATTCTTTGCCAACACCATAGTTCAAAGGCATCAATTCTTTTTTGGACTTCCTTATTCCTTGTCCAGCTTTCCCATGCATATGAGGGGATTGAAAACACCATGGCTTGGGTCAGGTGTACTTTAGTCTTCAAGGTGACATCTTTGCTTTTTAACACTTTAAAGAAGTTTTGCAGCAGATTTGCCCAATGCAATGTGCTGTTGGATTTCTTGAGTGCTGCCTCCACAGGCATTGACTGTGCATCCAAATAAGACGAAATCCTTCACAACTTCAATCTTTTCTCCATTTATCATGATGTTGCTTATTGGTCCAGTTGTGAGGATTTTAGTTTTCTTTATGTTGAGGTGTAATCCATACTGAAGGCTATAGTGTTTGATCTTCATCAGTAAGTGCTTCAAGTCCTCTTTACTTTCAGCAAGGAAAATAATATATGAAGTATGAATGAACTATAATTTAAATATAAAAAAGAGGAAATATATCAAAGTTTTGGCCGTTGTTTTATGTTGGTTAAAGAAATATGAGTGGTTTTAACTTTCTACTTCAAACTTTTAATTTTCTACTTTTAAACTTTTCCAAAATTCAGTTTTCTATATTGCTTTTTATAACACACAAAAAAATGTTGGTCAAGTTAGAAAATGCAATCTTGACAATTATTATAAAATATGTTGAAGTTAATACTAGAAGCAGTAGTTGAGGGATGGTTGTAGGATACAGCTAGACTTATTAAAAGATGTTCCTGGAAGCCAACAGGCTTCTGAAAAGTGTATCTAACTTTAGAAAGAAGAAAAATTAATGGTATAATCTCATCAGTGCTACTTAACATTGCCCTTCTCTGGTTCTTTCTTCCATTCCTCTTACTAAACCACATCCTCTCTACACTGTAGGTGATCCAGAATTTGACGTGAGATTTTGAACTGTAGTAAGCTTTTTACACTGTTTGATTTATTCTACCAAATAGAAATGCCTACATTTCTGACTTTCTAAGTGGTTTTGCATTCTTGTAATTTCTGTAGATTACCTTTTGAGATAAGTCATTAATAGATAATCAGTTTGGTATTTCAGGATAACTTTCAATCTATTCTTCATATTCAGGGTTATAATGACTTTTTATGGTATAAGGGAGAATAATTTGAGTTTTGTACTATAAAAAGTTAGAGTCAAGGATAATAATACTATAAACGTTTGTTAATAAAAATGAAGATGATGTTCATGTGTTCATAGATTCTTTTGTCAGAAGTGGAAGTTCTTCAACAAGGGAAAAAAAATCCTTAACCGTTTATTTAAAAGAGACTAGAAGTGACAAATTCATAACTGTAAAGGGAGAAGTATTATGGTGTATAGAAAAAGAGCATCACCCAACAATATCTACAGATATTTAAAAAAAAAAAAAAATCCCGTGTGTAAATGACCTATTCATCATGCTATTGCAACTTGATAGAAATATCTCTGAATAATATTCAACCTCTCTTTTTCTGGTTCTGTATTCACAAGACAGTTATGATTTGACTTAATTTGGGATTTTGTGTCAAACTCTCCAGCCAAAAAAGTCATGTGCAGATGGAATTACCTAAGTTTCTTAGCCAGTTTAATATACCCTATAATCAAATAATGAATTAGCATCGGGGTCAGAAATCAGTGCCTTGTGAGCTTGCTTGTAATCGGTTAGCTTCTCATAGCCTCTTTAAACATTTATGCACTGATACCATCAAGTGTAATGTAGTGGTTAAGAGGGTAAGCTCTTGAGTCGGACTATCTGTGTTAATAGTCTACTTAGTAGTAATGTGACCTTGGGCGAATTAAGTACATTGCCAGGCCTTTTTTCTGAGATCTTCAGTTAGTAGCCGAGCATTTAAACGTTTGTACCACTCAGGGACTCCAAGAGCCAGCATACAGCCTCTCATTAAGATCCCCCCTGAAAACAGGCTGTCCTTATTGTAAAACATCCTCTGATTTACTATCTGATCATGCCACCCTTTCAGCCCATTTCCTACACCTGATTCTTTCTTGTCTTATTTACTCTTTTCAGACGCTTGCTGATTTGAAGGTTGGAAAGTTCTCCCTATTGCAGTAGTCCCTTCCCCTCTTTGCAATAATCCTTTTGAATAGTTTCTCCTCACTGAGTCCAGATTTGTTTTTCTTATTTGATAGTGCTCAATAAATATTAACTGCTACTGCTGCCACTGATGTTACTAAAATTATCATCTAAAATGATGTATCTGCTTACTATAATCAGAAAAATTTATACTTACTAAGTATAGCTTTGATGATTCTCGCCTTAAATAGGTTATTAGATTTTCTTATCAATACATAAATAAATAGAATTTGCATAAAATAAGATCCATAGTTTGATCAAATCAATATGTGTGAGGTTTTTCTGCTAGGACATTTATTAAGTGGCTTGCCAGGATCAGGTTGAAACAATTATATGTATGTAGACACACTCATTTTTCATTCTAGCACTTGATAGTTTAGTGATGTTAGGCATTGGATTGTGCTCCTCCAAAATGTGTGTCAACCTGGCTAGGCCATGACTGCCAGTATTGTGTGATTGTCCACCATTTTGTAATCTGATACGATTTTCCTATGTTATAAATCTTACCTCTATGATGTTAATGAGGCAGGATTAGAGGTAGTTATGTTAATGAAGCAGGACTCAATCTACAAGATTATGTTGTTTCTTGAGTCAATCTCTTTTTCGGTATAAAAGAGAGAATCAAGCAGAGAGACAGAGGAACCCTATGCTCCTAAGAATGAAGAATCAGGAGGGGAGCGCATCCATTGGACCCGGGGTCCCTGCACTGAGGAGCTCCTAGACCAGGGGAAGATTGATGACAAGTACCTTCCCCCAGAGCCAACACAGAGAGAAAGCCTTCTGCTAGAGCTGGTGCCCTGACTGAATTCAGACTTCTAGCCTCCTAAACTGTGAGAGAATAAATTTCTATTTGTTAAAGCCATCCACGTGTTGTATTTCTGTTATAACATCACTAGATAACTAAGACATGTGACACATGTTTTTTGGTTCAATAATATAATCTTTAACCAACACATATTCTTTAGCATTGTGCATATACACTATTTTTTCCCCCTGACAACTAGGATAGCAATTAAAGCAGAGCAAGCAAATGTGAGTTCATCGTATCACAATCTGAGGTCCCTTCTAGGAGATTGGCGCTTTCTGAATGTTTGATCACAATAAAAATGCAGACAATTCACTTTAATTTATGGCAGTTAGGAGAGTATTATATATTTCAAGTTTTACTTAAGGCTGTCTATCTCAATAAATGCCAAAAAATGCATTTCAGTGCTTTGCAAAATTAACTAATTTGTAGCCGTAAGTGGGAGACTTAAATGAAAATGTTTCAGTATTTCGGATATCCTTAAAACACTGAAGAGAGTTGCACAGTAAAGTCCTTTGCAACTGAGCAAAGCAGCATCTCAGAGATGACTTCGTCACTGTCCCGGTCCCAAGAGACCCCTTCCCTTCCTCAGGGCTGCTTAATCAGACAGTTACCTCTTTCTCTCACATTTCCTGATAATTGCACTGAAATATCACTTGCTTGTAGTGTAAGAGTGTGAAGAAGAGAGGTAATTGCACACATGATATAATGGCTTAGAATTGGAGTTTGTAATATTAACCTTAAAAAGAAAGAAGTTCTGAGCTGCCTTTTGCACAGTGAATATCCCTATCATGAGGATATTGTTTGCTGTCTATAATGAAGATATTGACTTATATTTGTTCTATGGGATTCAACCCTGCAAGGGAATACCGTATGGTCAACCTGTAAATTCATATTATTTTTCACTAGGATGATCAAGGAAGAATTGAAGGATCTTTCTTGATTACTATTCAGTGCTTATACAAACCCTTCTATTTTTTAGAAAATTTACTACTTCCTGAGTCAATGTTGTCAGTTGATGCTGTCTCTCCTTGAATGACGATCCCAGGTGAGTAGAACAGACCACTCCCAGCAGATAAGAAGAGTGGATGGGGCTATGATAGGCAAGGCCACGTCTTAGTCCTAAATCCCTTGTTTTACCAATTACAATCCTGCCAACTCCCCAGGGAAGGAGTGAAAGTAGGTAAGGGCAGAGAGAGGAAGGGAGTACCATGCTAATGGAGCTTCTTCCTTATGGAAAGAAACACCAGAAGTGAGGAATAATTGTTCCACCATCCAATATAGACAACAAATAGAAATTATATAAAGATCCAGAGCTCAGGGCTAAGAGTAGAACATCTGGTGACAGTCACATTTAAGGAGTGTCAGGAGGAAAGCAAGCCTGTGGAGGATGCCCAGAATGTCTTCTGTGATCTCAGAAAAATAACCAAGATTATTCCAGCTTCAATAAAAGAACACATAAAAATGAAGGAAGGGTTTCAAGATTCAGAGTCTATTAAATGAATGGTTTTATGCATTTGGAGTCAACTGGTTTATTTTAATTGTTTGACTGAAGACAGTTAAAGGCCAAACAAATCACTTTTTTCCCATTCTTTTTCAGTCATATACTCTACCCTAAAGACTTAAAAATTAACAAACATGTTGCTTTTTTTCTTTTCTTTTTTTTTTTTTGATGTAGTATGTCGCTTGCAACCATCATAGAATTTGTTCCTACTTTGACAGAATTCACTTTTTGAGGTCAATTTTTGGTCACATTTTAAGAGAGCAAACAAAATCAAGTTGACTGATAGTCTGTTTTTTCTCCTATGGGTTCCAAGATGTGCTTTGTAATTGAATAATGATATGATTCTCTTTTGATTGTCATTCTTTGCCTGGATGGTAGAGAGTATAGTGGCAGGTTGAATTTTGGGAACAGTACAACTAAACACCATACAGGGATGCAACCTAACACAGTCAGTCATTTCCAGGGCAAGTCTTCATAAGTGGAGTCCATGATGGGATAAGCACAGAACCTTCCCCACCATGCTGAGCTCACGTATGCTCACTGAAGCCATACCCAGGCTGTAGAGTTTTACCCAGAGTAGAAGAATTTGGGCTCTTTCACCTCAAATCTATTCAGCATGCAAGAGTATTCCGACAAAGCATATTCTTGCTATTCAAGAAGGTTTTTATTCTTTCATTTAATTAATTTTTTCATCTAAAATTTTTTACTGCAGTAACTATATATATGTATATGTTGTTGTTGTTACATGCTGTTGAGTTGGTTCCGACTCATAGCTGCCTTATGTACAACAGAATGAAACACTGCCCGGTCCTGTGCCATCCTCACAATCATTGCTATGCTTGAGCCTGTTGTTGCAGTCACTCTGTCAATCCATCTCACTGAGGGTCTTCCTCTTTTTCACTGGCTCTCTATCAAGAATGATGTCCTTCTCCAGGGATTGATCCCTCCTGATAATATATCCAAAGTCTGTGAGAACTAGTCTCGCCATTCTTACCTCTATGGAACATTCTGACTGTACTTCTTCCAAGACAGATTTGTTCATTGTGGGAGTCCATGGTATACTCAATATTTTTCGCCAACACCATAACTCAAAGGCATTAATTCTTCTTCAGTCTTCCTTATTCATTGTCCAGCTTTCACATGCATTTAAGGCAATTGAAGACACCATGGCTTGGGTCAGGCGCACCTTAGTCTTCAAGGTGACATCTTTGCTTTTTAACACTTTAAAAAGGTTTTTTGCAGCAGATTTGCCCAATGCAATGCATCTTTTGATTTCTTGACTGCTGCTTCCATGGATGTTGATTGTGGACCCAAGGAAAATGAAATCCTTGACAACTTCAATCTTTTCTCTGTTTATCATGATGTTGCTTACTGGTCCAGTTGTGAGGACTTTAGTTTTCTTTATGTCGAGGTGTAATCCATACTGAAGGCTGTGATCTTTGAGCTTCATTAGTGTTTCAAGTCCTCTTCACTTTCAGCAAGCAAAGTTGCATCATCTGCATAATGCAGTTTGTTAATGAGTCTTCCTCCAATCCTGATGCTGCATTCTTCCTCATATAGTCCAGCTTCTCGGATTATTTTGTTCAGCGTACAGATTGAATGATTATGGTGAAAGGATGCAACCCTGGCACACATCTTTCCTGACTTTAAACCACAGGGTATCCCCTTGTTCTATTCGAACAACTGCCTCTTGATCTATGCACAGATTCCTCATAAGTACAATTAAGTGTTCTGGAATTCCCATTCTTCGTGATGTTATCCATAATTTGTTATGATGCACACAGTGGAATGCTTTTGCATAGTCAGTAAAACCCAGGTAAACATCTTTCTGGTATTCTTTGCTTTCAGCCACGTTCCATCTGACATCAGCAACGATTTCCCTTGTTCCAAGTCCTCTTCTGAATCTGGCTTGAATTTCTGCTAGTTCTCTGTTGATGTACTGCTGCAGCCGCTTTTGAATGATCTTCAGCAAAATTTTACTTGTATGTATACATACCGAACAAAAATTTCCATTTCAACATTTTTTACACGTACAACTTAATGACATTAATTACTTTCATCAAGTTCTGCGTCCATCACCACATCATCTTGGGGGCACTGAGCTTCTGTTAATGGTGACAGAAAAATTCAAAATTATTTTTGAAAACCACTTTATTCAAGTCTTTGTTGGGGAAAATTTTTTTAATGCCTTTATTACTAAGAAACAACACTTTTAATCTTTTTAAGGCAAACTCTCTATTTAGACATATCTTTTGAGTTTATTATCAGATGTGTAAATAATATTCATTATCAGAAGGGATCTCAGCATATACTGTGTTATTTCATTGTTTTCACTGGCTTTGTTCCATCGTGGACAGGTGCCAAAGAGGCAGCAACACATAGCAGATTAGATACCAATAATCTTTGGTTCTAGACTCATCTTCACATTTATAAATTGTCTGATTTGGGGAAAATTAGTTAATCTTTGTTTCTGGGTCTCCTCTTGGGTGTAAAACGAGCTTAACAGCCATATCTATCTAATAGGGTTTTTATGATGATGAAATGAGTAACAAATATAAACTCTTTAGAGCAACAGCATTACACAGTAAGCACAAAATAAACATAATAACAATAAAGTTTGGCACAACTCTGTTAAGCAGCCAGGAGAGTGCCATAGAAAGAAAGATAAATTAGCAGACAGGGACATTTATCTAAGGCTGGGCGAATGCAGTTTGGGCGGATGAGCTTATGTCAGGATGGAGTAGTAGAGTCTACACGATCAGGTTCCGAGCGTAAGTGGCAGCACCTAGCGAGGTTAAAGCATCTCAAGAATTATTGTATACACTTAATAAGAGTCCCCAGGTGTATTACCTAAGTAAATTCTAGTTGGAAGATAGCCTGGCAGCTTTATTGATATAAAGTTTTGCTTGTACAGCTGACAGTTTGTTGTTGTTTTTCTATGAATCACATTTGCTCTGTTGATTTAGCACCCCACCCTGAATCTGAAGATTGCACACCCAGGTGGAGCACAGTAAGTTTTAGGCTTTTTTTTTTTTTTTTTTAAAAGGTTGTAAGTAATAGTAGCTTGTATGGATGCTTTAGAAAGTATCTACAAAACAATAAATTTCCTTCAGTTATCCATTCTTTCCAATGGTTTAAAGAATTCAATTTTCTACTACTTTATTCACTTTGATAAATGAAAAGTATGCATTTAGAGTCAACTGGTTTATTTTAATTATTCATTCGACTGAAGACAGTTAACGGCCAAAATACCACTTTTTTCTTATTCCTTTACAGTTATATAGTCTTGTTGTTGTTAGGTGCCCTCCAGTTGGTTCCGGCTCATAGCAACCACAAGTTCAACAAAAGCAAACGCTGCCCGGTCTTTCGCCATTCTCACAACCTTTGTTATGTTTGAGCCCGTTGTTGCAGCCACTGTGTTAATCCATCTCATTGAGGGTCTTCCTGTTTTTTGCTGACCCTCTACTTTATCACGCATGATGTCCTTCTGCAGGGAATGGTCCCTCCTGATACCATGTCCAAAGAATGTGAGACGAAGTCTCTCCATCCTTGCTTCCAAGGAGCACCCTGGCTATATTTCTTTCAAGACAGACTTGTTCATTCTTTTGGCAGTTCGTGGTATATTCAATATTCTTCACCAACACCCTAATTCAAAGGCATTAATTATTCTTTGGTCTTACTTATTCATTGTCCAGCTTTCCCATGCATATGAGGTGATTGAAAGTATCATGGCTTGAGCTAGGTGCACCTTTGTCCTCAAAGTGACATCTTTGCTTTTTAACACTTTAAAGAGTTCTTTTGCAGCAGATGTGCCCAGTGCACTATGTCGTTTGATCTCCTGACTGCTGCTTACATGGGCATTGATTGTGGATCCAAATAAAACGAAATCCTTGACAACGTCGATCTTTGCTCCATTTATCATGATGTCATGATGTTGCTTATTGGTCCATTTGTGAGGATTTTTGTTTTATGTTGAGGTGTGAGCCATACGGAAGGCTGCAGCCTTTGATCTTTATCAGTTAGCGCTTCAAGTCCTCTTCTCTTTCAGCAAGCAAGGTTATGTCATGTGCATATTGCAGGCTATTAATGAGTCTTCCACCAATCCTGATGCCACATTCTTCTTTATATAGTCCAGCTTCTCAGATTATTTGCTCAGCATACAGATTGAATAAGTATGGTGTGCAACCCTGACACACACCTTTCTTTTTTTTAAACCATG
>NW_004444033.1:986260-1007953 GCF_000243295.1 Trichechus manatus latirostris | reverse complement strand
GAATTCCCATTCTTTGTAATGCTATCCATAATTTGTTATGATCCACACAGTCGAATACCTTTGCATAGTCAATAAAACTCAGGTAAACATCTTTCTGTATTCTCTGCTTTCAGTCAAGATCCACCTGACATCAGCAACAATATCCCTGGTTCCACGTCCTCTTCTGAATCCAACTTGAATTTCTGGCAGTTCCCTGTTGATGTACTGCTGCAACTGTTTTTGAATGATTCAGCAAAATTTTGCTTGCATGTGATGTTAATGGTATTGGTCACTAATTTCCGCATTATTTTGGATCACCTTTCTTTGGAAAGGGCACAAATATGGATCTCTTCCAGTCAATTGGCCAGGTAGCTGCCTTCCAAATTTCTTGGCGTAGATGAGTGAGCACCTCCAGTGCTGCATCCGTTTGTTGAAACATCTCAAATGGTATTCTGTCATATACTCCAAAGTCTATTAAATCTACCCTAAAGACTTAAAAATTGACAAACATATTGACTTTGAGTCAACCTTCGGGAACAGAAGACAGGAAATGTTCTTCATTTACCTTCTGACCATATGAAACAATTCAAGTATTAAAGAGCTTCATAATTTTTATGAAATTATAAGAATGATTTACATAATTATCAAAGCAGATTAAGTATTTCCCCAAAACAAGCAAACAAAAAACTACTATAGCTGTATGCATTTTTTTGTGATGTTGGGACGACACTAATTGGTCCTCACCCACCTCGTTAGAACACATACTTTGAGTGAGGCAGATGACACAGTGACTTTAATTGCTCTGATTTTACCCTATAAAGAGAAGGGTATAGGCAGGGATGAGTGTTGAACAGTCAGCTTGAGCATGTTAATGATGTTCATGACAATATTTTGCCTGGAGCAGTCCTGGCAGGTGTCAATATGGTTTGAGTCTCTTCTTAGCCACACTGTGAGCAGAAAGATTAGACAGCTATGGCAGCATGGCCTTGTCTCTCCTTTGCCCCAAAACCACATTTCTAACTTTTAAAGACTCTGGATTAAGAAACAAACATTGTTTGGTTGGAAACAAAATAAATCATACCAAAAGCTAACTTTGGACTCATTTGTCTCAATCTTCTTCATCCAGATACCTATATATGAAAGATATCAATAAAAATGAGGGACCAGTCTCTAGAGAAGAACATCATGTTTGGTAAAGCAGAGAGTCAGCAAAAAAGAGGGAGACCCTTAATGAGATGAATTGACACAGTGACAGCAATAATGGGCTCAAACATAGCAATGATTGTGAGGATGGCACAGGACCAGGAAGTGTTTCATTTTGTTGTACGTAGGATCATTATGAGTTGGAACTGAATTGACAGCACCTAACAACAACCATACCCCTTCCATGTGAGATACTCAGGCTCAAGTTCCAGCCAATGCACCTCATGTGCAGCCACCACCTATCTGTCAGTGGAGGCTTACATGTTGCTATGATGCTGAACACGTTTAGTGGAGCTTCCAGACTAAGACAAAATAGGAAGAAAGGGCTGGTGATCTACTTTTGAAAATCTGCCAGTGAAAACCTGCCAGCAAAAACTCTGTGGATTACAACGATCTACTCCAAAACCGATCATGGGGATGACACAGGTCTAGGTAGCATTGTTACATTGTGTATGGGGTTGCCATGACTTGGGAGCCAACTCAAGTGCCACTAACAACAACAACTATACAGTCTTATAGGTCTGTGTTAACTGGCACCAAGCACAATCTGATCATAAAAATACCTGTGTAATCCAGACTGGTGAATCAGGAGAGTTTGATCAGCCAGTCTGTTGTGTGAAATAGCAAGCTGGTATCTCTCCTATGATCTGGAAATTTCACAGATTCAAACATTGCCTTGAAGACAGCTAAGCCGCAGTCTCCTCACCTAAGGTAAATGCTACATCAAACTGTTCCATTGTTATTGACCTGTCTACATGTGGATTAAAAGAGATGAATTCATGAACATCTCTCAAAAGGTTCTGTAACAAACATCTGTGCAATAGAAAAATGCGGACCAGATTTGAAGCATGTGGAATTTAATTTTGGGTCCTTATTTCCATACTTTTGCATCCTTTTTTCTACTCTCTATTCTTCGACTCATCAGCACACAACAACAACAACATTCTTCTTGCCTAACAGATCTCCTAGAGCCACCTCTGAATGCTCAAACTTCACGCCTACAGAACCCGAGATGCTTATTCCCTTGTACTCTGAATCTATTGCTTATTCTGCCTCTGTGAAAACCTACCACTCCTTAATTCTTTAAGGCTCTGCCAAGTGTTTAATTAATGTAATAATAAGTGTTGATATTATTTGCTGTTGAATCAGCTCCAACTCATGGCGAATTTGTGTATAACAGAATGAAACGTTGCCTGGTCCTGCATCATCCTCATGATCATTGGTATGTTTGAGTCCATTGTTGTTGAAACTGTGTCAATTCATCTCATTGAGGGTTTCCCTCATTTTTGCTAACCCTCCACTTTACCAATAGTGTTGTCCTTTTCTAGCAATTGGTCTTACCTGATGATGTGCCCAAAGTAAGTAAGTCGAAGTCTCACTATCTTCACTTATAAGGAGTATACTGACTATAGTAATATAATATATATAATATTGTTGTGGCTGTTAGGTGTTGTTGAGTCAGTTCCAACTCATAGCGACCCTATGTACAATAGAAAAAAACACTGCCCGGTCCAGTGCCGTCCTCACAATTGTTACGCTTTAGCCCATTGTTGTAGCCACTGTGTCAATCCAGCTTGTTGAGGGTCTTCCTCTTTTTCGCTGACCCTCTACCAAGCATGATGTCCTTCTCCAGGGACTAATCCCTCCTGATATATAATATTAATATATATTATATGGAATCCCTGGGTGGTGCAAACAGTTAAGTGCTCTACAATTAGCTGAAAGTTTGAAGGTTGGAACCCACTCAGAGCTCCTTGAAAGAAAGACCTGGTGATCTGCTTTTGAAAGGTCACAGCCTTGAAAGCCCTATGGAGAAATTCTACTCTGTCACATGGGGTCACTATGAATCAGAATTGACTTGGCAACACCTAAAAACAACTACATATAATATAAAATAAAATGAAATGATATGATACAATAAGTAGATGGCTAAAAAATGACTTAAAATTGTGCCCTCTCAGACAAATTTATATCTCACAGAAAGGGCTTCCCTTCTTTGAATGTATGAGTAGCATCTAGATCGAAATTCTGTTAGTAAAGTCAACGGGGAGATGTTTGTACCAAGGCCAAGAACCATTTGAGATCGTTCCATGTCCTCTTCTGACTCCAGCTTGAAATTTGGGCAGTTCTCTGTTGAAGTACAGTTGTAGCCTTTTTTAAATTATCTTCAGCAAAATTTTGCTAGCCTGTGCTATTAATGTTATTGTTTAATAATTTCTGCATTCTGTTTGATCACCTCTCTTTGGAATGGGCACAGATATAGATTTCTTTCAGTTGGCTGGCCAGGTAGATGTCTTCCAAATTCTTGACATAGCTAAGTAAGTGCTTCCAGCATTGCATCTTTTTGTTGAAGCATCTCAGTTGGTATTCTGCCAGTCTCTGGACCTTTGATTTTTGTCAATACCTTCAGTGTAGCTCAGACTTCTTCCTTCAGTACCAGCTGCTCTTTCTTATTGAACTTTAGATGAAGGTTTACAGAACAAACTAGTTTCTCATTAAAAAGTACGCATATTGTTTTATGACATTGGTTAACAACCCCATGACATGTCAACACCCTCCCTTCTCGACCTTGAGTTCCCCATTACAAGCTTTCCTGTCCCCTCCTGCCTTCTAGTCCTTGTCCCTGGGCTGGTGTGCCCCTTTAGTCTCATTTTGTTTTTATGGGCCTGTCTAATCTTTGGATGAAGGGTGAACTTCAGGAGTGACTTCTTTGCTGAGCTAAAAGGGTGTCTGGGGGCCATACTCTTAGGGTTTCTCCAGTCTCTGTCAGGCCAGTAAGTCTGGTCTATTTTTGTGAGTTAGAATTTTATTCTACATTTTTCTCCAGCTCTGTCTGGGACCTTCTATTGTAATCCCTGTCAGATCAGTGAGTGGTGGTAGCTGGGAACCATCTAGTTGTACTGGACTCAGTCTGGTGGAGGCCATGGTAGTTGTGGTCCATTAGTCCTTTGGACTAATCTTTCCCTTGTATCTTTAGTTTTCTTCATTCTCCCTAGCTCCTGAAGGGATGAGACCAGTAGAGTAACTTAGATAGCCACTCACAGGCTTTTAAGACCCCAGACACTACTCACCAAAGCAGAATGTAGAACATTTTCTTTATAAACTATGTTATGCCAATTGAGCTAGATGTTCCCCGAGACCATGGTCCCCACAGTCCTCAATGCAGTAATTCAGTCCCTCAGGGAGTTTGGATGCATCTTTGGAGCTTCCATGACCTTGTCTTGTACAGGTTGTGCTGGCTTCCCCAGTATTGTAGTACCAGCAGTTCTTGATCATATACTACCTTCTGAAATTGTTCATCGGCCAGTTCATTCAGGCCTAGAGATTTCTTTTGAGAAAAGATTTTCAGTAATGCAATCTGTTATTTTAATGGATGTCAAATTTAGATTTTTCAATTGCTTGTGTCCATTTGTATTTTTGAAGTAATTTGTCAATTTTATCTAAATTGTCCAATACTTTGGTGCATAGTTTTTGCAGCATTCCATTATTATTATTTGAATAATGTAATGATTAAAAATAATATAATGTAATGTCACCTTTTCATTCCTGATAATGGAAAACTCATTCTCTGTTTTTGTTTTTGTTTTTTCTTTTTTTGTTTCCCTTATCAAGTCTATTAACCTTTTCACTTATTAAATTTGGGGTTTATTTTTTTTGCCACTATTCACTTTTGCTATTTCATTTATTTCTGCTTTTATATGTATTATTTCCTTTATTCTACTTTTAACATTTGATTTGTTGTTCTTCTACTACTTTCTTGAGATGGAAGCTTGGATAATTAATTTTCAGCCCTTGTTTCCTAATAGTACACACTTAATTCTATAAATTCCACTTTGCACTGTTTATCTGCTTTTATACGCATAACTTAATTAAGATAAAATCTGGATATATGCAGATTTTAAATTGTAATATCTTTCTAGAGAACTATTTCCTCTTTGTCTGTATTAAATTTCCTACTTTAAAATCAACTTTGTCTGATATTGTATAGTTACATCAACTTTCTTTCAGTTAGTGCTTGCACAGTGCTTTTTTAATCTTTTTACTTTCAAAATTTCTGGTTCTGTATATTTCAGGTTTTTTCCTTGTAGGCAGCATATGATTAGAACTTCCATAACCTGTTAAATATCATCTATGGAAACCAACAGGAAAAACTTACTGGTGCTGTAAGCAAGGCAGTGATCAAAGCAGGGGTGTTCATTCTCAGTGCTTCTGTCTCAGATGCTCAATACCCCTTACTCATCAGGGAAATGCAAATTTAAACCAAAAGGGACAGAAGTACACAGAAATCTCACACATTGCTGTTAAAATGGTGCAAATAATTTTTTAATAGTGTGGACGATTCTTCAAAGTTTAGCTTACACTTATCATGTAATTCCAAAATTCCAGTCTTAATTATTTACCCATGCTGTATGAAAACATATATCCACTTAAAAATCCTCACACAAATGTTCATAGCAGCCTTCTTCATAATAGCCAAAAACAGGAAACAGCTCAACTGTCAATCGTAATGTCAGTGACTAAACAAATTGTGGTATATCAAAATAATAGTGGTATACTCATTATTAAAAGGGAATAGCCTATTAATACATAAACAACATGGAATTTTCTCAAAAATATTATGCTCAAAGAGCCAGATTCCATTCACATGAAACCTCAGAAGAGGCAAATTTACTCTACAGTGATATAAAAACAGATCAGTGGGTGGCAGAGCAAGATGGTGAAGTGAATGGATGCTCCGATTTACTCCCCTAGCAACTAACCTACTGAACAATGAATAAAATCAAGCACAGACAGAGATATCAGAATTTTGGATGGCGGCTGAGTTGTTAGTCTGAGTAAGTCCAGAAGTGGGGGACAGGAGCATTGGGGATGGCACAGAACTTACCCACTAGCATTGGGAGCACTAGCTTATTGCAGCCATTTTGGGGTGGGGCTGGGCAACACTCCAAACAGGGAACACAGAAAAGGAACTAATCTGAGGAAGCTGTAGCCAAATTGTTTTTAAAGTGGTGCAAATTGGCTGTGGGAGTTCATGAGCCACACAATTGGGAGGGGGAAAAGGGAGATCATGGTGCTGCAAGAGATTGCTGTTGCATCTTACTGAGGCCCAAGATGGACAGGCATTAGGACTGAGAGGAACTGCAAGGGCAGAAGGGCAAGTGAAATACTTAAGACTGACTGGCAACACAGAGGGAAATGGCTGGCTCCCTGCCCACAGTGGGACACTGTGTGAGGGCCTGTGCAGGGGTGTTTGTGAGGGAAAGACACAGAGAGCCCCCCACCTTTGTCACAAGAAAGTCAAGCCCCACCACTTACATCAGCATCTGTGACCAGTTAAACCCCCCTCCCATGCAAGCATACTGAATTCCAGAGATCAAGCATCCAGAACTCCTGAATCAGCACTGAAAAAAACCTAAGGATAAGAATGCTTTTCAGTGGTTCTCAGGAGAAGATACCAAGCCCACTGCTGGGGGGTTGATTCTGACTGATTGTGACCCTGTGGGGAAGAGTGGAGCTGCCCTGCGGTGTTCCCAGGATTGTGAGTCTGCAGGGGAAATCAAGAAATTCTCAAACAGAAGCTCTGGAAATTTGCCACTACTAGATCAGCTTTGCAAGTATTACTCAAGCGAGTACTCCACATGGAAAAGCAGGAACATTAAATAAACACTTGCATCTACACACAGGAAAAAAAATGATAAAAGAGAGAAAGAGATCTCCAAAAAAATGCAGTAACATGGGAAATCATAAGGACCAAATATATGATATTTTCAGAGAATAAACAATAATTAAATCCCACAAACAATACAACATCAAATTTGTAAGAAATAAGCCCAAAATAAACTTATTGAAATAGGTTATATATTGAAGTTAATGTAAACACACCAACAAAAATGGGGGAGGGAGAAACATATAAGGAATAGATTTATTATGTTAAGGTTGTATGTTGTTCATATATTAAAAGTTGTTGCAATTTTAAGTTGTGTAATGTAATATATGCGGTAATCACTAAGAAATTACCAGGACGATAAATTCAGAAGAAAAGAAGAAAGCAAAAAGGCTCACAAGAAAGCAGGCAAATAAAAATAAAAACAGAAAAATCAGAATAAAAAAACAAAGAAGATACAGAACACTCAAAAAACAAATAGTAAAATGAGTGAGGTAGACACTTCATTTTCAATAATAACTTTAAATATAAATGGACTAAATGCCTCATTCAAAAGGCAGAGAATGGTAGAGTGGATAAAAAAACACGATCCATCCTTTTGCTGCCTACAAGAAACATACCAGAGATATAAGGACACAAAAAGACTGAAAATGAAAGGATTGAGAAAAATATTCCATGCAACCAATAAACAAAAAAGAACAGGTGTGGCCATACTGAAATCAGATAACCAAAACCAAAAAAAAAAAAAAAAAACCTCATTGTGATCCAGTTGATTCTGACTCATAGCAAACCTATAGGACAAAGCAGAACTGTCCCGTAGAGTTTCCAAGGAGTGACTGGTGGAATCGAATTGCCAACCTTTTGGTTAGCAACTGAGCTCTTAACCACTGAACCACCAGGGCCCTGATATCAGATAAAATAGGTTTTTAATCACAATTTATTACAAAAGATAAAGAAGGATATTACATAATAATAAAAGTGTCAGTTCAGCAGGAAGACATAACAATCACAAATATATATGCAGCTAACAGCAATGCATCAAAATACATGAAACAAATACTGACTAATATGAACAGAGAAATAGACAATTCCACAGTAATAATAGGGGACTTCAATACACCACTTTTAGTTATAGACAGAACATCTAAAAAGAAAATCACTAAGGAAACTGAGAATTTAAACAAAACCATAAGCCAATTAGACTTAATGAACATATATAGAACACTCCACCCATCATCAGAACAATATACATTATTCTCCAGTGCACAAGGATCATTTTCCAGAATAGACCATATGGCTGGATGCAAAATAAGTCTCAACAAATTTAAAAAGATTGAAATAATACAAAGCATCTTCTCTGACTATAGCAGTATGAAGCTAGAAATCAACAACAGGAAAAATAAGGAAAAAAAAAATACATGAAAACTAAATAATACACTACTAAAAAAACTGTTAGGTCTTAGAAGAAATAAAAAGTGAAATAAAAAAATTCCTAGAATCAAACAAAAATGAAAACACAACATATCAAAACATTTGGGACACAGCAAAAGCAGTACTCAGAGGGAAATTCATAGCAATAAATGCCTACATTAAAAAAGAAGAAATAGCTGAAATTATTAGCTTAAACGGACAACTTTAACAAATAGAAAAGGAAGAGTTAAAATAGCTAAAAATTACCAGAAAAAGGTAATAATAAAGATCAGAGCAGAAACAAATAAAATAGAAAATAGAAAAACAATAGAATCAAGAAAATCAGAAGTTGGTTCTTTGAAAGGATCAATAAAATAGACAAATCACTGGCTAGATTGACAAGAGAAAAAAAATCAGAAGAGCCAAATAACCAAATTTAGAAATGAAATTGGTGACATTAGAACTGATCCAACAGAGGTAAAGATCATAAACTATTACTAAGAAAAATTGTACTCCAACAAATTTGAAAACCTAGATGAAATGGACGAATTCCTAGAAACACAATACCTATCCAAACTAACACAAACAGAGGTAAAAATTTAAACAGACATATTACAAAAGAAGAAATTGAAGATGTCATCAAAACTGCCAAAAAAAAAAAAAAAAAAGGCCTAGCACCAGATGCCTACACTGGAGAATTCTACCAAACATTCAGAGAAGAGCTGACGCCAATTCTACTCAATCTCTTCAAAAACATAGAAGAGGAATAAACAGTATTGAACTCTTTCTATGAAGCTAGCACAACCCTGATGCTTAAACCAGGCAAAGACATCACACACACACACAAAAAAATTACAGACCAATATCCCTTATGAAAGTAGACACAAAATTTTTCAACAAGATTCTAACCAACAGAGTTCAGCAACATATCAAAAAAATCATACACTATCATACACCATGATCAAGTGGGACTCATACCAGGATTAAAAGGGTGGTTCAGTATTAGAAAATAAATAAACATAATCCACTACGTAAATAAAACAAAGGAAAAAACCATATGATTATATCAATTGATACAGAAAAGGCATTCGATAAAATTCAACACCTTTCCTGATAAAAACTCTCAGCAAAGTGGGAATAGAAGGGAAATTTCTCAACACAATTAAGGGCATATATGCAAAACCAACAGACAGTATTATACTCAATGGACAAAGGCTGAGAGCGTTCCCTCTGAGAACAGGGACAAGACATGGATGACCATTATCACCACTCTTATTCAACATTGTACTGGAAGTCCTAGCCAGAGCAGTAAGACAAGAATGAGAAATAAATGTATCAAAATCAGAAAGGAAGAAGTAAAACTACCTTTATTTGCAGATGACATGATCCTACACCTGGAAGACTAAAGATTCCACAAGAAAACTGCTGGAACTAACAAGAATTTAACAACGTTGCAGGGTATGAGGTCAACACATGAAAATCAGTTGGGTCCTCTACACTAACAAAGACTACCGTGAAAAAGAAATCAGGAAAACAATACCATTTACAACAGCCCACACATTGACAAAATACCTAGGAATTAACCTAATCAGGGACAAAAAAGACTTATATAATGAAAATTATAAAACACTACTACAAGAAACTAAAAGAGACCTACAAAAATGGAAAGACATGCCGTGCTCATGGATTGGAAGACAATATAGTGAAAATGTCAATTCTACCTAAAGCAATCTACAGATAAAATGCAATCCTGATACAAATCACAGCAACATTCTTTACTGAAATGGAAAAACTAGTGACCAACTTAATATGGAACAGGAAGAAACCCCAAACAGCCAAAGCAATATTGAAGAAAAAGGACAAACCAGGAGGCCTCACACTCCCCTGTATGGAAACATGCGATACAGCCACAGTAATCAAAACAGCCTGGTATTGATTCAATGACAGGCATATAGACCAGTGGAATAGATCTGCCAACTGAATAAAACCCAGCCATCTATGGTCAACAGATTGTCCACAAGGGATCAAAGTCCATTCATTGGGGCAGAAACAGTCTCTTTAATAAATGGCGCTGGCAAAACTGGATATCCACCTGCAGAAAAATGAAGCAGGACCCATACCTCACACCATACACAAAAAACTAACACAAAATGGATCAAAGACCTAAATGTTAAACCTAAAATCATAAAATTCTTGGAATAAAATATAGGGAGAAAACTATGGGACCTAATCTTTTGTAAAAATAGAATAACAAACATAACAACAAATGCACAAATGTTGTTGTTTTTATGTGCCATTGAGTTGATTCCAACTCATAGCAACCCTATGTACAGCAGAAGGAAACACTGTCCAGTCCTGTACCATCCTCACAATCATTACCATGTGTGAGCCCAATGTTGCAGCCACTGTGCCAATAGAAGAAGGCAAAATAGATAAGTGGGACCTCATAAAAATTAAAAACATTTGCTCATCACAAGATTTATTAGGAGAGTAAAGAGACGACCTAAAGACTGGGAAAAATCTTTGGAAACAATTTATCTGATAAGGGTCTAATCTCGAAAATCTATACGAAACAGCAACAACTCAATGACAAAAAGACAAACAACCCAATCACAAAATGGACAAAGGACATGGACACAACCTTCACCAAAGAGGTCATCCAAGCAGCCAACATATATATGAAAAGATGTTCACAGTCATTAGTCATTAGAGAGATGCAAATTAGAACTACAATGAGATACCATCTTAACCCTGCTAAAATGACAACACTGATTTAAAAAAAAAGAGAAAAACAGATGTGGGGAGATTAGAATTCTTATTCACTGCTGATGGAACTGACAAATGGTACAATTGCTATGGAAAATGGTATGGCACTTACTCAAAAAACTAGGAATAGAACTACCCTATGATACAGCAATGCCACTCCTAGGTACATACCCTAAAACCAAAAAACTCCAAACCCGTTGCCGTCCAGCTGATCCTGACTCATAGTGACCCTATAGGACAGAGTAGAACTGCCCCATAGGATTTTCAAGGAGCGGCTGGTGGATTCAAACCGCCAACCTTTTGGATAGCAGCCATAGCTTTTAACCACTGTGCTAACAGGGCTCCCTAGTATATATCCTAGAGACCTAAAAATAATGATACAAACAGACATATGCACACCTAGGTTTATTGCTGCTTTATTTACAATAGCAAATAAATGGAAACAACTGAAGTGCCATCAATGGATGAATGGATAAACAAATTATAGTACATACATAAAATGGAATAAAAACCACAAAACCATAAAGAACAATAATGAGTTCATGAAACATATTATAACATGGATGGACCTGGAGGGCATAATGCTAAGTGAAACAAGTCAAGTATGTAAGAACAAATATTGTATGATCTCTCTTTTATAAGAAGACAAGAATAGATATATAGAGAGACCAGTGTTCATTGGTGGTTACCGGGGAGGAGAAGAAAATCCATTTTAGATTGTAAAGACTTGTTATTTTTTGCGGGGGGCGGGGTGATGGGAAAAGTGGCATTGAATGCGGATGTAGTGAGCACGGCACAACCAAAGTACAAATGAGTGTTTGAGTACATATGGATGGGTATAGGCAAGGATAGTGAGACTTCATCTCATGCACTTTGGACATGTTATCAGGGGGGACCAGTTGCTAGAGAAGAACATCATGGTTTGTGCAGGACTGGACAGTGTTTCATTCTGTTGTACATGGGGAACCGACTCGACAGCACCTAACAACAATGACATAGGCATATTGGTATATGGATAGGTACCGGTGTGCATATAAGTGAGAACAGATAGAAGTATCTATAAAAAATCCATTGCTGTTGAGTCAATCTAACTTACAGTGACCCTACAGGGCAGAGTAGAACTGCTCCATAGGGTTTCCAAGGAGTGGCTAGTGGATTCAAGCTGCTGACCTTTTGGTTAGCAGCTGTGGCTCTTAACCGCTGCACCACCAGGGCTCTGAAGTATCTACAGATATATGTAAATATAAATATGTAGGTGAAGGCACATATATTCATTGAAGACACAAATATGAATACTCCACAGATATAAACAAACATCTTCCAAGATTGGTTTTCTGGGTTTGAACAATTAGGACCACAGTTTCACGGGACAACTCAGTCAATTGGCATATCATGGTTCACGAAAATCATGATCTGCATCCTAGTGAAGTGAGTAGTGTCTGGGGTCTTAAAAGCTTGGGAGTGGCCACCTAAGACAGAACTATGGGTCTCTACTTGCCAGGAGCAAAACAGTAAGAAGGTAACTAAAAGCTCAGAGAAGAAACAAATCTACATGAATCACAACCTCATCTACTCTGAGACCAGAAGAACTAGATGGTGGCAGGCTACTACCTCTGACTATTCTGACCGGTGTTACAATAGATCTTCCCAGATAGAATGGCAGAAAAACGTTGAGCAGAACTCAAATTATTTATTTAAAAAAAGCCAGACAAATCGGAACAGTAGAGAACAGAGGAGTCCCTGAGACTATCGCCATGACACTCTTTAAACATAAAACTGAGCCTATCCCCTGAGATCACCTTTTAGCGAAATAGTAGAGTTGCAGACAAAATAAAGAATGCTACTGATAAGATTGATACCCTACTTAAAAACCATCAGTATGAGACCAAAAGGTCAACAATTACTCAAAAGCAAAGATGAGAAGATACGGGGGCAGGGAAACTAGAGTACTGGAAAGGGAACAAACAGAACACAATTAAAGAGAATGTTGACACATTGTGATGAAGGTAACTAATGTAACTGAACAATCTGTGTGGAAATTGTCAAATGGGAACCTAACTTGTTGTGTAAACTTTCACTAAAAACTCAATAAATATTATTAAAAAGCAAAACAAAACAGCAGATCACTGGTCTTCAGGGTCTGGTGTTGGGATAGGGAGCGACTGCAGTGTATTTGTTTTAAAAGCAAAAACCAAACCCACTGTTGTCAAGTTCATTCCAACTCATAGCAACCCTACAGGTCGCAGTAGAACTGTCCCCCAGGGTTTCCAATGCTATAAATCTTTACGGAAGCAGTCTGCCACATCCTTCTCCCATGGAGCAATTGGTGAGTTCAAACTGCTGGCCTTTTGGGTAGCAGCCTAGCGCTTTAACCACTGCACCACCAGGGCCCCTGTATTTGCTTTAGAGCCTCAAAATCAAAATTAAAATCATTATTTATACAATAATCTGTTTTGATTGCTCATTTCTCAATATTAGATGAGTACCTTACTGCAAATTATTTTTACATAATGAGACTGATTTAAACACTACAGCTCTGACCTTTTCTAATCTGAAAGGCGTAAATTGCTCAATTTTGTAAGTTGATTGACTCACAGGCCACTAGAAAAAACAAAACAAAACAAAACAAACCCGCTGCTGTCAAGTCGATTTTAACTCATAGTGACTCTCTCGGACAGAGTAGAACTGCCCCATAGGGTTTCCAAGGGGCGCTTGGTGGAGTTGAACTGCTGACCATTTGGTTAGCAGATGTAGCTCTTAACCACTATGCCACCAGGGTATAGTTTAAAAAAATGCCATCTTTCCATACATCCAATGATATTCATGTGACTTTACAGAAGCTAATATACATTAAAATATTCTTTATTCCTTTCTATTAGGGACAAGTCATATAATAATTATATACCAAAGAATCCATGTGTCTGTTACCTAAAATTTGAAACTGATTATCCACCTGTTTATTGATCGCCTAATGCACATTTCTGCCCTGATGGGCATGCTCTATAACTGCACTGTCTGGTATGATAACCCCTAGCCCCATGTGGCTATTAAGTACTCGAAATGAGGTTAGTATGACTAAAGAACTGAATTTTTAATTTTATTTACTTTTAATTGATGTAAGTATAAATGGCCACATGTGGCTATTATTTACCATATTAGATCATCAGGTGGAGTACCTGGCATGGATGAGGTTTGCCATTCTTTGCACATGTATCAAAGGGCTCGCTGCATTGTAACAGGAGTCTCTTTATACCTTCTCACCCTTAATTAACAGAGTGGAATATCCACTTGATTTAGTCATATTCTGAGTACTTGTTAGACCAACTTTATGTTGACAGAATTATTCTGCATTAAACAACATGCTAGATGTGTATAGTTACCTCAGAGCCTTTCGCCACACCCACATGGTAGTAAAGGGAAGCATAGCTCAATTTGCCTCACTGAGCAAGACTGGGCCAGTTTATTTTCTTATACAAATTGTAAGGTGCTTGAAAGTTGTTGGTACCTGGTTGGTATTAAGGTTTGAGTTTAATAAATGGTAGCAGCTATTGTGCCTAAACTACTCGTCTCAGTTCAGATGAACGAAGAGCTCAATATTGGGAGTCACGGATACTGGATACTAATGAACAGTTCCTTATTTCCCGTTTGTTATTGCCGTTAGCATCAGGTGAGGAACCCTGGTAGTGCCGTGGTTGAAGCGCTTCGCCGCTAACTGAAAGGTCAGTGATTCGAATCCACCACCCGCTCCATGGTAGAAAGGTGTGCAGTCTGCTTCTGTAAACAGTTATAGACCTTGGAAATCCTATGAGGCAATTCTACTCTGTCCTACAGGGTTGCTATGAGTTGGAATCGATTCAATGACAATGCATTTGGCTTGGCGTTTATGCTCATGCAGAGGCTTCTCTGCTTACTATTGGTTTAGTTTTTGAAAAACTATTAATGAGGACTAAATGACTAAAGATCAGTTTAAACATTTTGCCACTGGATATTTTGAAACAGGGCATAGTCATCTTCTTCAAAGATTTCAGAGTGGGTCCTATTGTTGAATGTTTCATCCTGTTTCTATGTTGCAACATTCAATATGTTCTCAAAACACTTGTATCTCTTCTGTTGTCTTTCCTTCATTTCTATCATATCTGTGTCTTTTCTTACTAGCAATTTGAACATCCTTAACTACTTTTGCACTTTTCGGAAAGGATGGAGTTAATGATGTCTTAGCAAATCTACAGTGAACAGGGTAGAAACCAGGGAGATTGACTAGTCTACTAGTCTTCAAACTGGGATATTCATCTCATACCGTACAAAAGACAGGGATGTCTTCCAAGCTATTAAAACAAAGAAACAAACAGAAAAAACTAGGGGCACTAAAGTAGGCATTGGTTTTGAAAACGTCTAATGACGATGATAATAATGAGTCTAATGATGGGGTTGAGTCCCTGAGAAGTACAAATAGTTAATGTGCTTGGCTGCTAACTGAAAGGTTTGAGGTTTGAGTCCACCTAGAGGCACTTCAGCAGAAAGTTCTGGCGATCTACTTCCAAAAAATCATCTGTTGAAAACCCTATGGAGCACAGTTCTACTCTGACACACATGGGGTTACCATGAGTCACAGTCGAGTGGATAGCAACTGGTATTGGTTTGATGGTGGAGTAACAATCGTGATCCAGAGCAGGTATTTTTAATTTATTCTTTCCTACAAAATTAAATGAGAAACCAATCAAGCTCTTTCCTAACATATTTAAAATAAAGTCTGATGAAAGATGTCTAGGTTATATTTGGCATGTTATTGTTAGGTGCCGTCGAGTTGGCTCTGACTCATAGCGACCCTACAGGACAGCGCAGAACTGCCCCATAGCGTTTCCAAGGAGTGGCTGGTGGATTTGAACTGCCAACCTTTTGGTTAGCAGCCGAGCTCTTAACCACTACGCCACCAGGTGTACACTTGGCATATAACTCAGTAATTCGGAGAATTCAGTTGCAAAACTCTTTCCAGACCCATCTACTTATTTCTGCAAATAAGCTTTCTCAGATCTCACATCTGAAAGTGAAAATTAGGGAAGGATGATATAGATGCTGAACCCTTTCACATTCTAGCAATGAAGGATATTAACAGCACATTAATGAATTTAAAAGACAGCCCAGTTATTTTCTTAAAATTAACTTTCAATATTTTATTTTGTTTTCATATAATAATCATAATATGTAATCCAATTATATTTTTATTAATTTTTTACAGGTCATTTTTGTAATTATAACTCAAAACCCAAAGAATAATTTTAAAACATTAGGGCCTTATGGTTATGGGAAATTGAAAGAAATTTCAGTTGATATACTTTCTTTTTTTTTGGCAGAGACTTAAGAAAGGATATATATATGTATATGATATATATATATATTATATGAATAATACCCTTTGGATCTAGGCAACACAGTGGCCTTGATAGGGTGATTAATGAAAAAATATCCAGTAATAAAATATATATTGCATTAATGCAATGCATTCATATTGAAATGACTCTATGGAAGAAGTGGAATGGAAACATGAGTTAAAGAAGATAAATACGGAAAATTCCTCATCATTAAAGGAGAGGTCACCTATGTTTTTAAATGGTGATAGTTGGGGTCAGTTCTCTGCAGTATATAGGGGCCATTGGAGATATTTATTTTTAATTCTAAAGAAATTACACCTTTTACAACTATTTAAACACGTGATGAAAATGTTTGGGATTCAAAATAAAAAATTTATTTGCGGTACATTGGTTTGAAATCTTTTTAATGAAATATATGAGCAAAATTTTTGAAGACCACTGACCTGGATCTAAATTATTAACAAGACCTCAAGCTCCACATACGGAATTCATAAGTTGAATTATGTGTAGAGACAATGTGGCATTTATATTTGTACTTTACCTGAAGGGTAACTGGACAAAGTGTATGGTCTGGGTTACCTGTCGCTAAGACCATTAAAATTTTAGACTGATTCTTAACATCCAACTGTAGCAATGGCTGGTGGGTAAATAGGAGTATATAGAGATATAAAGATCTCAGAGTCACAATGCAATCCAGCCCTCCCTAATATCCAATTCACATATCACAACACTAATACATAAATTGATACCATCGTTATATACTAGTGCTGAGTAAAGTGCTTGATGCATTGTGGGCATTCAATAATACTTTTTGAATAAACAAATAACACTGCGCTGTTGATAATAAATTTGAGAATTTTTAGGCTACAGAAAAAAAAAAGCCTCTTCTTTTCACCTTTTTTCCACCATAAAACGTAGACACACCACCTGTGCATGTGTACACAAATGTACACATGCCCACAGATGTAGGATTATTTTGCAATTTACGAAGACTCCATCTCAAATTTGTTTTTCCTTTTTGAAAATAATAGTAGACAGATCCCTCCTCTTTCTCAGCCTTGAAACGCTCTCCCTATTATTCCTATGCCTACTTTGTAGGGGAGTCAGTTTTAAGTAATATATTTGCCTCGAGGAGGAAGGATTAGTCCGTGGAGGAAGACATTATGCTTGGTAAAGTAGAGGGTCAGCGAAAAAGAGGCAGACCGTCAATGAGATGGATTGACACAGTGGCTGCAACAATGGGCTGAAGCATAACTACAATTGTGAGGATGGCGCAGGACTGGGCAGTGTTTTGTTCTGTTGTACATGGGGACCCTGTGAGTCGGAACTGACTCAACTGCACCTAATAACAGCAACAAGATTTGCCTTGAGGTTTTTCTAACAGCTTATGTTCTAATCATGAGGGCATTTTGCTTCTTTGAATCAACTTACTGTTGTAACAAAACTCATCTGCTTTGGAGATCACATTGCCTTTTCAAGTTTAGCTTAAGAAATATTTAACGGCTGAGAATTACTATTAATTTATTTACATCTGGAATTAATACAGAATTTTAGTAGTGTATTTATTATATTATGCTATTCTTTAATTCTTAACGACTAAAATTGTCAATACATGTTGCTTTAAAATCCTCTGTGAAGCAGTTGGTTTTAATTATACCAAGCATTTGTATAAGACAGAGCCCTCACTGTGTAACTATTTAATTTTCTGTGTCTTCTAGATGAATTCCAAGTGTTCCCACGATGGTTTATGTCATTTGCCATAAATGACCAAGATACTACCGTCTGGTTCTTCCTCCGTCTTTGTTTACAACTCAAAATGAACATTTGTAAATAACTAAAATTTATAAACAGAAACAGAAAACTATACAGGATGTGCAGAGAGAGAAATTTCTTTCTTTTATTCTTTAAGTACAATCTTTCTATTGTTCACTATCCTGGAGCTCAGAGAACTCGGTAGTTATAGGCTCTTTTGCAATTCAGCAATATGATGAAAATGAAGCTCATCATGATAACCTTGAACTATTACGGTTGTTGATTCAACAAGGAGAAACTATTTATATTTTTTGGTATAGGACGAATGTCAAAGGTATTTACTTTAATTATAATGTTTTGAAATTCAATTTTCTGTGAAGTATATAGAGCTCCTATCAATCAGAATAACTGATTAAATGGAACACTGATTAGCCACCCTCTGATCACACCTGATAAAGAGAATAAGGCAAAAATGGGCAGGGAAAAGGACTCACAGGTGGCTTCAATTCATTTATCTGAGAGCCAGAAGATCAGCTTCTCGAGAGCTCTCACAATGATCTCCAAACCAAAAACCCATAGCCCTCCAGTCGATTCCTCTGACTCATAGCGACCATATAGGATAGAGTGGAACAGCCCCACAGGGTTTCCAAGGCTGTAATCTTTACAAAAACAGACTGCCACTTCTTTCGCCAGTGGAGCAGCTGGTGGGTTTGAACTGCTGACCTTTCAGTTAGAGTTGAGCACTTTAACTACTGCACCACCAGGGCTCCTTCACAATGATCCAAAAACCCAAACCCACTGCCATAGGGTTGATTCCGACTCATAGCAACCCCATAGAGTTTCTAAAGCTGTAAATCCCTACGGAAGCAAACTGCCACATCTTTCTCCCACAGAGCCGCTGGTGGTTTTGAACTGCCAACCTTAGCGGGCACAAAATTCACGTACACGTCTGCTTGTGGTTATAACTGCATCTATCAATCTGTTTACAAAGCAAATGTGTGTTCTGGCTGCAGGCAGTCCCACATTTCACAGACAATGGTTCTGCCTTTGGGTATTGTCTCATTTATCTAGTGCTGCTATAACAGAAATACCACAAGTAGATGGCTTTAACGAAGAGAAATTTATTCTCTCACAGTTTAGGAGGCTAGAAGTCCGAACTCAGAGTGCCAGCTCTAGGGAAAGGCTTTCTCTGACAGTTCTAGGAGAAGGTCCTTGTCGTCAATCTTCCCCTGGTAGAGGAGCTTCTCAGCGCAAGAACCTAGGGTCCAAAGGACACGCTCTGCTCCTGGCGCTGCTTTCTTGGTGGTATGAGGTCCCCATGCCTCTCTGCTTGCTTCTCTCTTTTTATCTCAAAAGAGATTGACTCAGGATACAACCTAATCTTAGACTGAGTTCTGCCTCATCCACATAACTGCCTCTAATCCTGCCCCATTAACATCAGAAAGGTAGGATTTACAATACATAGGAAAATCACATCAGATGACAAAATGGTAGACAATCACATAATACTGGGAATCATGGCCCAGCCAAGTTGATACACATTTTGGGGGACATAATTCAATCCATGACAGGCACTATTTCTTCTGTTCCTCTTTTCACTGCTACAGTTTCTTTTCCTGCCTCAAAGTGGAGGAAGAAGGCAGGACATCTACGGGTTTGGGATCTGTATTTTTGTCCTAGTTTTGCCAACAATTAGCTCTATTACCTTCAACAATCTGGTGTCCAATCTCCTCATATAAAAGTGTGTTGGACTAGACTACCTTGTGATTTAATTTTTTTTTTTAAGTAATTATAACCTTAAAAAAAACCTACCTAAAAAAACTACACTACACTCTTCATGTAAGGTAGATAACAGGAGAATTTCTCTGGGTTAAGTAAGAATCCAAAATCTAGAATCCTGCGCTCTCAGCAAAATTTAAGGCACATCTGTGAATTATAAAAACATAGTCTGAAAACAACTGGGCTCTATTTTCTCCAAGCTTTCCTCCAATTCTCAAATATTATGATTTAGAATAAAATGCTGTTCAGTTATTAAGGACTTGAAAAGGAAAGTAGTTGAAGTTAATAATGGAAATTGAATTTTGCATTACCTGTAGAATTTTTTACTTATACCCTGGCAATATTTCTCAGAGCACATAACTGAGAGTTTGTTGTAGTTGTTAGTTGTCACTGAGTTGGCTCTGAGTCATCGAGACCCATGTATAACAGAATGAAACATTGCCATGTGCCATCCTCACAATCATTGGTATGCTTGAGTCCATTGTTACAGCCACTGTGTATTTTGAGTGACTCTCAACCTGGGGGGTTCATCTTCCAGCCCTATATTGACAATACTCTGTTGTGATCCACAGTGTTTTCATTGGCTAATTTTTTAAAATAGATTACTAGGACTTTCTTCCTAGTCTGTCTTAGTCTTTATTACCACCAGTGCTGGAATCAGTTGTACTATGTCAAATGTTCTTTCTAATGGGTTGAATTATATTCCTTTATTATCAACTATCATGTATTACTGAATAAATTTATTATTTATTTTTGAATGAAATATCCTTTTTTTCTCATAGTAAGTTAGATGGCTAGGTTGGATGACTTTGAAGACTTCTTCAAAAACTGATATTCAAGGCTTCTCTGAATCCATAATAAAGTTGGCACAATTTAAATATACATTGACTAGAGCTTGGCTATTAACCCCTGCTGAGAATTTGAATTTCTAACAAGTTTCTAGGTGATGCTAATGTTGCTAGCTAAGGAACAATTCTGAGAACAACTAGTAGAGCAGTGGTTCTCAAAATATATGTACCTAAGAATCACCTGGGGATTTTGTTAAAATGTAGATTCTGATTCAGTGTATCTGGGGTGGAAATATAAATTCTCAGCGGGGGTTCAAACAGGAATGAACCCGTTCAAAGCCCTGGTGCAAAGCCACCAGCTGCTCTATGGGAGAGAGATGTGGCAGTCTGCTTCCATAAAGATTACAGCCTTGGAAACCCTATAGGGAAGTTCTACACTGTCCTATAGGGTCGCTATGCGTCAGAATCCACTCTATGGCAATGGGATGGAAGTTTCATTTAAATGAATTTTAGTAAGAGCTTTCCTCTTCTTATAATCAATAATTTACTCAGACTTGTACATTTTTTCTTCTTCTTTTCTGTGTACATTTTCTTTACTAAGTTTATTTTACCACACAACTTGAGAGTTATATCACTCAAACCTTAGCTATTTCACTAATCTCCCATGCTAGACTCTCTTTCCACTGACTGAATACCTATTCCTGCAGACTATTCTTCTTAATATATTTCCACTCTAAAATCTTCAGAGAGGTCCTCTACATCCCTACTCTGGTTGATTGCAAAAGTGGTCACAATACAGGAGAAACTAGCACAAATTGTACAAGGAAAGGTCATGGAAGCCCCATAGATGCATCCAAACTCCCTGAGGGACTGAATTGCTGGGCAGAGGGCTGTGGGGACCATGGTCTTGGGGAACATCTAGCTCAATTGGCATGACACAGCTTATAAAGACAATGCTCTACATTCTACCTTGGTGAGTAGT
>NW_004444033.1:984387-985838 GCF_000243295.1 Trichechus manatus latirostris | reverse complement strand
GTAAGCCTTCATCTTAAGTGAGAATAACAGCACAATTCGAAGAGCGTAGTCAATGTCACTGAACTGTGCATGTAGAAATTTTTGAAATGGTGTCTCTTTGGCTATGTGTATTTTCACCAAAAAAAAAAAGAGGTTGAGAAGTTAGAGGGTTAATATGTTGTGGGGTTGTTAACCAATGTCATAAAATAATATGTGTACTTCTGTTTCATGAGAAACTATTTGTTCTGTAAGCCTTCACCTGAAGTAAAATAAAAAAAAAATTTAAGAAAAAAAAAAGTGGCCACAACTCTTCCCTTCTCTGTATTCATGCCTCTTGCCATGTGACTTTGCAATAATTCCCGCCAGGAGGTAGAATTTCTCCATCCCTTAATTCTGGGATGGCCTTGTGACTATTTGAGAAGATAGAATGTAGCGGTTGTGATGTTGTGCCAGTTCTAAGCCTAGACCTTGGACACCTTGCGTGTTTTTGCTTTCTCTTTGTCATGGATTGAATTGTGTATCAATTTGGCTAGGCCATGATTTCCAGTATTGTGTGATTGTCCACCATTTTGTCATCTGACGTCATTTTCCTGTGTGTTGTAAATTCTATCTCTATGATGTTAATGAGATAGGATTAGTGGCAGTTATGTTAATGAGGCAGGACTCAATCCACAAGATGAAATAGTGTTTTAAGCCAATCTCTTTTGAGATGTAAAAGGGAGAAGCGAGCAGAGAGACGGGGGACATCATACCACCAAGAAAGCAGCAGTGAGAGCAGAGTAAGTCTTTTGGATCTGGGGTTCCTGTTCAGAGAAGCTCCTAGACCAGGGCAAGATTGATGACAAAGACCTTCCTGGAGAGCTGACAGAGAGAGAAAGCCTTCCCCTGAAGTGGATGCCCTGAATTCAGACTTCTAGCCTACTGGACTATGAGAGAATAAACTTCTGTTTGTTAAAGCCACCCACTTGCGGTATTTCTGTTATAGTGGCACTAGATAACCAAGACACTCTTGGAACTCTGCCACCACTATGTGATCAATCCTAGAGTAGCCTGATGGATGATGAGATACACATGTCCCAATTAGCCCCTTCTCCCCAACTGACAGTCATCTGATAAATGTGAATGAGGCCACACTAAATCAGCAACCCCCAGCCAACCTACCAGCACACCACAGATACATCAATGGGTTAAGCCAAGATCCATCTTACATCAGAATAATATCCCTCGTTCCACATCTTCTTTTGAATCTGCCTTGAATTTCTGGCAGGTCCCTGTTGATATACTGCTATAGCTGATTTTGAATGATCTTCAGCAAAATTGTACTTGCGCGTGATATTAATGATATTGTTTGATAATTTCCGCGTTTGGTTGGATAAGCTTTCAGCAAAGTTTTCAGCAATATACGGACAGGGAACTACCAGAAATTCAAGCCAGATTCAAAAGAGGACGTGGAATGAGAGATATCATTGCTG
>NW_004444033.1:956086-984287 GCF_000243295.1 Trichechus manatus latirostris | reverse complement strand
GGATCATAACAAATTATGGATAACATTGCAAAGAATGGGAATTCCAGAACACTTAATTGTGCTCATGAGGAACCTGTACATAGATCAAGAGGCATTCATTTGAATAGGACAAGGGGATACTGTGTGGTTTAAAGTCAGGAAAGGTGTGTGTCAGGATTGTATCCTTTCACCATATCTGTTCAATCTGTATGCTGAACAAATAATCTGAGAAGCTGGACTATATGAAGAAGAAGGAGGCATCAAGACTGAAGGAAGACTCATTAACAACCTGCTTTATGCAGATGACACAAACTTGCTTGCTGACAGTAAAGAAGACTTGAAGCACTTACTGATGAAGATCAGTATGGATTATATCTCAACATAAAGAAAACAAAAATCCTCACAACTGCACCCATAAGCAACGCCATGATAAATGGAGAAAAGCTGCAGTTGTCAAGGATTTCATTTTACTTGGGTCCACATTCAACACCCACGGAAGCAGCAGTCAAGAAATCAAAAGACACAACACATTGGGAAAATCTGCTGCAAAAGACCTCTTTAAAGTGTTGAAAAACAAAGATATCACCTTGAAGACGAAGGCGCGCCTGACCCAAGCCATGGTGTTTTCAATCACCTCATATGTATGTGAAAGCTGGACGATGAATAAGGAAGACCGAAGAAGAATTGATGCCTTTGAATTGTGGTGTTGGCTAAGAATATTGAATACACCACGGACTGCTAAAAAAACGAAGAAATCTGTCTTGGAAGAAGTATGACCAGAATGCTCCTTAGAAGCAAAGATGGTGAGATTACGTCTCACCTACTTTGGTCATGTTATCAAGAGGGACCAGTCCCTGGAGAAGGACATCATGCTTGGTAAAGTAGAGGGTCAGCAAAAAAGAGAAAGTCCCTCAGTGAGATGGATTGACACAGTGGCTGCAACAATGGGCTCAAGCATAAAAATGATTGTGAGGATAGCCAGGACTGGGCAGTGTTTCTTTCTGTTATACATAGGGTTGCTATGAGTTGGAACCGACTCGACGGAACCTAACAACAAGAACAACAACAAGCCAAGATAAGCCAATCCTGGCTCAATCAAGCAGAGCTACCTAGCTGATCCATGGGCAACTACAAATGACTGTTATTTTAAGCCAATAAGTTTTAGAGTGATTTTTTTTATGCAGAAAAAGCTAAAACCCACTTCCATGGTCCTAGTTCATGTCCTAAACAACTTTTGCCTGGACTAATGTAAAAAATATTGTACTGATTTCTCTGTCTCCAGTCTTCATATTCTCCATTGTATTATCCCTTGGAAGGCTTCAAAGTATTGTATCCTTATCCCTGGAGGAGATAAAGGTTTGCCAAAAAGTACAGGGGGTCAGATAATTTTAAGGGGATCAGTTTCCAGAATCTCCATTTCCATGGGTGCCGCTTCCTGAAACTGACCTGCCTGAGAATGCACTTGATCACAGGATCAAGGTATCATGGTGGTTCTTCTGTCCCACTTTCTTTTCACAAAAGCCCAATTCAGAAGGTTGCTTTTTTTTTTTTTTAAGTGAAAAACAAATTTAAAAATGAGCTCACGTTTCTTTTGTATATGTGTGAAAACATCTTTTATAAATGAGCTCGCGTATTCCCAAAATTCTCCCTAGTTTTTGGGAATGTGTGAGAAAAAATGTTTGAAAACCATTGCATCATTGCCAAGTGCGTGTCCTAATATGCAAATCTGGTCACTTTTCTCTCTAGTTTAAAATACTTCAACAGCTTCTCATTATTCATAGGATAAAATCTCAAATCCTTGGCATGGTGCTCAAGACCCTATAAGGCCTAGATTTTGCCTGCTTTCTTGATTTTTTTGTCCTTAAATAAAGTTTGTTATAGTTCCATTGCACCCTTTCCAAGTCCCGGGAGCCCTGGTCTTATTGCTCTGTCTGTCCTCCTGCCTATTCCTTTTCCTCATAGCATTCATCTCTGTTTATACAAAGTCCACTTCCACTCTTCCTTGCTGTTGTTTGTGACCCAGTTCAAATGCTTTCCTTCCCAGGAGCTTCCACTGTCAATAGTCCCCTATATCTAGAAATCATCTCATCTTTTAAATCTTTATTTAGTACTTTATTTTTATCTGTCTTACTTTATTTTTCTTGTATTATTTTTATTTCTGTGCTAATATTTTCTGACTAACTGTGATCTCCTTGAGAAGAGAAAACATGTTTACTGATCTTTGTAGCCCCTTAGTATCTTCACAAAGGAGGCTCAAGTAAATATTTGTTGGGTAAATAAATAACTAAAACATTGTAGAAGAAACTTTATGGAGATTATGTCTGAATTATATTTTATCTGTACTGTCTTAGTCATCTAGTGCTGCTATAACAGAAATACCGCAAGCAGATGGCTTTAACAAAGAGAAGTTTACTCTCTCACAGTCCAGTAGGCTAGAAGTCCGAATTCAGGGTGCCAGCTCCAGGGGAAGGCTTTCTCTCTCTCTGTTGGCTCTGGAGGAAGGTCCTTGTCATCAGTCTTTCCTTGGTCTGGGAGCATCTCAGCTCAGGAACCTCAGGTCCAAAGGGCATGCTCTGCTCCCAGCACTGCTTTCTTGGTGGTATGAGGTCCCCTTGTCTCTCTGCTCATTTCTCTCTTTTATATCTCAAAAGAGATTGGCTTAAGACACTATCTAATCTTGTAAATCTCATCAATATAACTGCCTGTAATCGATCTCATACATCACAGTGATAGGATTTACAACACATAGTGAAATCGCATCAGGTAACAAAATGGTAGACAATCATACAATACTGGGAATCATGACCTAGCCAAGTTGACAGATATTTTTGGGGGACACAATTCAATCCATGAAATGTACTAAGTGAATGAATAAATAATAACTTCACTTTCTGAGAAAAAGAAACATTATTTACGAAGGTTGTGTCAGAATTGTGTTTTATTTGTGATTATATTAATTAAGAATCACTTGACATCTATTATTTAATATAATTTTGGGAAAAATTTGGTATTATAATCCAGATACTCATTGCCATTGAGTTGATTCCAACTCATAGCCTATCTTATTGCATTTTTAACAACATGATGGGTCTCCTATCTTCATAATAAATGAAACAGTATTTTGAAGTGGAGTCTCACACTAAGATATCTAGCAAGATTTTAGAGCTAAGTCTTACATACTGGTCTTTGGGAAAGTCTTAGAATCTTAAATGCCACCTAATTCAACCCTTCTCCCAATGTAGGAATCCTCTCTTGGTTTACTCCAAGAGTCAGTCATTCACGAAATACTTTATCAATTCTACTGACAATTAAGGTCATTATCTCACAAAGCAGTTATTGCATCTTTGCACAGTTCAATTAAAAAAAACTTACTGCAATATTACATTCTAACTTTAATACAAAGGCTTCTGACTAGAACCTTTTAGGTTGAGCAGTCCATGGGAAATTATGCAAAATTAATGAAAAGAAGTAACCCAGGCTTATATTTTTATAATAAAATTAATATATTACCCTTTACTTTTTTTTTTTAAGTTCAGGAGCATATGTACAGGATTTATTTTGTCAGAATACAGTCTGGTGATATATATTTTAGGGGCACATAGAGCAATTGCAAACTGTGGGTAAAAACTTTTGCAATGCTGAAAATATTTGTTTAATTCTTTTTCCCCCTAGTCTGTGGATAATATGTGAAATCCAGTCAATTATCATAGAAGTATCGAAGTACTTGACAGAGATGTTAGATCATCATAGTCATTGGTAAAATATCCTGCTGGTGTTTGTTACACTTTCCAGTAAATTCCCTTCATATGTTGTTAGACACCAAGCAAAGGAATCCAGAGAAATGTGCGAGATTATCATAATATGCTATTCTTTTAGTGTGGCTGAAATCTCTTTTTTAAATACACTTAGGTTTATCAAGGTACAAAGCACTATTCCCTTATTTCTCTTTACCTCCTTGCAAAGATTTAGCGACAGTTCAAAGGATGAAAGGGTCAGCTCCTCCTTCTCCATCCCTAACCGACTGCAGTCACCAAGACCAGGTGCCTGCAAGCCCTACTGCTGTCTTCCTAGGCTTTCCTTGACCATGGTAGGCCGCACATTGAACCCTGATACCATACACTATGGTAAAGTAAGTCATAACTAATGCAGGATGGGTTTCTGTGGTCAACCTGCAAGGTTAAAATCATAAATAATTCAATCATCTTTGTAAATCCCCTAAATTTTCCAGGATTGGAAAATATTGCGATTTCCTCAGTTGAGAACCAGATGAAGCAATTTACTATTTGTATTTAGGGGTCATATATTAATGAAAACTGCTTTAAATATGTGCATCATACTCTCAGCATACACGATTGAAATAATGGAAGGAATATCAGAATTATTTTTTCATCTTAAGACCTCTCAGCAACAATTAGGGAACTGATGACTGTCCACATTTTTTAAATTATAATTTTCTCTCGTGCATTTTTTTCAATCTGTTTCTCTCTCACACACACAGGGCCAGTATAATTCAATTCTTCTAGGCTATGGGAACTGAAGCCAAGATAATTCCCTGTCCTTGTGTTAAACTATGCTGAAATCAAGCAAAAATAATTTAGCTGCTTGCTTCAGGAGATACCTGCTTCTAGAAGATAAGAATGTGAAGCAACTAAACGGATTACGTATCAAGACTAACAGCTTGCTGATCAAGACTTGCTTCAAGACCTTTGCCTCTATGTGCCCACCAATCTAATGTTGTTGTGTCTTAAATACTACCAAATTGTGAGTAATTTCTAGTCATGTACAGCTCATCTTAACATTGCCGAGCTCTGTCTCTAAAGCCCTATAAATACCTTGCCCTAATTTCCCATTTTGAGACTGCTAAGACTGTCAGGTTGTGGTTTCCCTTACTCTAGTAAATTTAATAAATCTCACTTTGGTTAATATATTTTTCTGGTGACCTTTCTGGGGAGTCAAGGGTTGAAGGCTAAATGTCTACATGATGTGTCTTCTCCACCTTATCTGAAAGTCTACCATTTCTCATTTCCCAGCTATTCATACCGTAAGCATGAGGAGTACTTTCTGCTACTTCTGTCAATGAAAAGCTTTCATATAAACTGGTTTCTGAACATATAAACCAAAAACCCGTTGCTGTCGAGTTGATTCTGACTCATAGCGACCCTGTAGGACAGAGTAGAACTGCCCCACAGAGTTTCCAAGGAGTGGCTGGTGGATTCAAATGGCCGACCTTTTGGTTAGCAGCCTCAGCACTTAACCACTATGCCACCAGGGTTTCCTCTAAATATATATATAAACTAACATCTCACCATTTTAGTCTGAAAGCTGTCTTTGAGCCCCAAAATGCTTTGATGAGGCTCAGACTCCTGGTTACCTATCCATTCTACTTTTTCACACTTCCTCTGGGAAATCTATCCTCACCCCATGGTGCTGCTATCCACTACACCTCAACAATACACATTTCTAAGGAATTCCAGTTGCTGGGCTCTATCTACCAGGCCAGATCCAGGAATATCACCCCACTTGCTATGCCTTTCAGGTATAATCCTATGGACAGTTCTCTTAACTCCCAACCTGTTCATCTCTGGTATTTTCCCTTTGCTTAACATTTTAAGCCTTAAGACCCAACATTCACCATTGTTATTATATAATTATTATAAATAAGTAGAGTTTATTTGTATAAGTAAGTAGAGTTATTATAAACGGAGTATAAAAAGCATCCTGGAATCAATATACTGATCCTAAGCCTAAAAAAGCCAAACCCGTTGCCGTCGAGTCGATTCCCACTCCTAGCGACCATACAGGACAGAGTAGAACTGCCCCGCGGAGTTTCGTACAATTTAGAAATACGAAATTTCTCTGTGCCCCAGTTTCTTCAATTATAAAAGAAAAATGAAAATCTAAAACACAAGATTTCAAAAAGAATTTAATGACATCCTATATGTGAATATGGAACCCTGGTGGTGAAAGGGTTAAGCATTCGGCTGTTAACCAAAAGGTCGGCAGTTTGAATCCACCAGCCGCTCCTTGGAAACTCTGTGGGGCAGTTCTACTCTGTCCTACAGGGTCGCTATGAGTTGGAATCAACTCGAGGGCAACAGGTTTTTTGTTTAGTTTTGTTTTGTTTTAAAATATGTGAATATGTCAATACATTCTACGTACAAAGTTTCTGAGACATACTATTCAGTTAGTGGTTTATTAACGGGCTAAAAGGCTTTGTTCACTGGAAGAGCACAAGAAAGAGCCATAAGCTTGTGAACTAGGATTAATACTCTACCTTGTTAAATTAAGCTGCATTTCTTGATGCAGAGAGAATATGGATATGTTCTCATACAGCTACCTGAAGTAACAACTGAGTGTTCAGGAACTATTCATTCAACTGTTTCCATCATCCAGATTCTTAGCTTCTTATTTTCCTGCCCCTTGCTGCTGGCATTTTGGCCATTGCAGTGCTTATTAGCATCAGTGTGAGTCAGGGATATGAGTGGAGATAAAACTCCATTCTGTATGTGGCTGCTTGTTAGCAGCCCTGCAAAGTATTTGTTAGGAGAAAGGCTTTACTTTTGCATTTGTTCCCTAATTTGAGGCATAGGCTCATATAACTTCAAATGGCTTCAAAGGGATAGCTATGCCAAAATGTGTTATAACTAATGTCATTAATTTCTGCCACTTGGAGCTATAATTTTGACTGTTAAATTTTGCTTTACGTATATGTGTGTGTATCTATTTGTATGCTCAAACTATATTTTTATTGTTAGGTGCTGTCAAGATGATTTTGATTCATAGAAACCCCATGTGACAAAGTAAAACTGCCCCATAGGGTTTCCTAGGCTGTAATCTTTACAGAATCAGATTGCCAGGTCTTCCCTGGAGCTGCTGGGTAGGGTTTGAACAGTCAACCCTTCAGTTAGTAGACCAGCGATTAATCGTTGCCCCACCAGGACTCCTTACCTATACCTATACTTATATCCATACGTATACCATATCTATACTTTATCAATATATCTTTCAATATCTATCCTGAAGTACAACGCTGTCAGTGCCAGTATAATATCCATACGCCTACAAGGAAGACCAGTTAATATGACTATTATTCAAATTCACGAACCAACCACTCATGCCAAAGATGAAGAAATTGAATATTTTGTCCAACTTCTGCAGTCTGAAATTGCTCAAACATGCAATCACGCTGCACTAATAACTACTGGTGATTGAAATGCAAAAGTTGGAAACAAAAAAGAAGGAGCAATGGTTGGAAAGTATGGCCTTGGTGATAGAAATGATGCCAAAAATCACGTGATGTAATTTTGCAAGACCAACAACTTCTTCATTGCAAATACCGTTTTCAACAACATAAATAGCGACTACACATGTGGACCTCGCCCAATGGAATACACAGGAATCAAATCATCTACATCTGTGCAAAGAAATGATGGAGAAGCTCAATATCGTCAGTCAGAACAAGGCCAGGGGCCAAATGTGGAACAAATCATCAATTGCTAACATACAAGTTCATTTGAAATCTGAAGAAAATTAAAACAAGTTTACAAGAATTAAAGTATGACCTTGAGTATATCCCACCTGAATGTAGAGACCATCTCAAGAATAGATTTGACGCATTAAACACTAATGACTGAAGATCAGATGAGTTGTGGGATGACATGAAGGACATCATACATGAAGAAAGCAAAAGGTCATTAAAAAGACAGGAAAAGAAGAAAAAAACCAAAATGGATGTCAGAAGAGAATGTGAAACTTGCTCTTGAATGTAACGTAGCTGAAGCAAACAAAAAATGAAGTAAAAGAACTGAACAGAAGATTTCAAAGTGTGGCTTGAGAAGACAAACTGGAGTATTATAATGAAATGTGCAAAGACCTGGAGTTAGGAAAACAGAAGAGAAAGACACACTCAGCATTTCTCAAGCTGAAAGAACTGAAGAAAAATTTCAAGCCTCAAGCTGCAGTATTGAAGGATTCTATGGGCAAAATATTGAATGATGCAGGAAGCATCAAAAAAGATGAAAGGAATACATAGAGCCACTGTACCAGAAAGAATTGGGGAATGTTCAACCATTTCAGGAGGTAGCATATGATCAAGAAACAAAGGTACTTAAGAAACAAGTGCAAGCTTCACTGAAGGCATTGGTGAAAAACAAGCTCCAGGAGCTGGCAAAGTACCAATGGAGATGTTTCAACAAACAGATGCAACTCTGGAAGCACTCACTTGTCTATGCTAAGAAATTCGGAAGACAGCTACCAACCAACTGGAAGAGATGCTTTTGTGCCCATTCCAAAGAAAGGTGATCCAACAGAATGTGGAAATTATCAAACAATACCATTAATATCACATTCAAGTAAAATTTTGCTGAAGATAATTCAAAAACTGTTACAGCAGTACAATGATAGAGAACTTCCAGAAGTGCAAGCCGGATTTAGAAGATGTGGAACAAGGGGTATCATTGCTGATCTCAGATGGATCCTGGCTGAAAGCAGAGAACACCAGAAAGATGTTTACCTGTGTTTTATTGACTATGCAAAGGCATTCAACTGTATAGATCATAACAAATTATGGGTAACACTGAGAAGAATCGGAATTCTAGAACTCTTAATTGTGCTCCTGAAAAACCTGTACATAGACCAGAAGGCAGTTGTTCCAACAGAACAAGGGGATACTGCATGGTTTAAAATTAGAAAAGGTGTGTGTCAGAGTTGTATCCTTTCATCATACTTATTCAATCTGTATGTTGAGCAAATAATCCAAGAAGCTGGACTATATGAAGATCGCAGCATCAGGATTGGAGGAAGACTCATTAACAACCTGTGTTATGCAGATGACACAACCTTCCTTGCTGAAAGTGGAGAGGACTTGAAGCACTTACTGATGAAGATCAAAGACTACGACTTTCAGTATGTATTGCACCTGAATATAAAGAAAACAAAAATCATCACTACTGGACCAATAAGCAACGTTATGATAAATAGAGAAAATATTAAAGTTCTCATGGATTTCATTTTACTTGGATCCATAATCAACACCCATGGAAGCAACAATCAAAAAATCAAATGATATATTGCATTAGGCAAATCTGCTGCAAAAGACTTCTTTAAAGTGTTAAAAAGCAAAGATGTCACTTTGAGGACTAAGGTGCACCTGACCTAAGCCATGGTGTTTTCAATTGCCTCATTTGCATGTGAAAGCTCGACAACGAATAAGGAAGACTGAAGAATTGATGCCTTTGAATTATGGTGTTGGCAAGGAATACTGAATACACCATGGACTGCCAGAAGAAGGAACAATTCTGTCTTGGAAGAAGTACAGCCCTCGTGATCCTTGGAAGCGATGACGTGGAGACTTCATCTCATGTACTTTGGACATGTTGTGAGGAGGGACCAGTCCCTGGAGACGGACATCATACTTGGTAAAGTAGAGGGTCAGGGCAAAAGAGGAAGACCTTCCATGAGATGGATTGACACAGTGGCTGCAACAATGGGCTCAACCATAGCAACAGTTGCGAGAATGGTACGGGACAGGGCAGTGTTTCATTCTGTTGTATAGAGGGTCGCTATGAGTCAGAACTGACTCGACAGCACCCAACAACAACTACAATCTATGCACACACACATACACATTATTATACACACACATATATGTGTACACTTCAATGAGATCCATATTTAAGGTTAATTTGACTAAGAGTATACCTAAAAAAATTTTTTTTTTAAGTCTTAAGAGTACACATAGGAACTTAGCATTCTATGAGGTTAAAAAAAAAAAAAAGAAGGAAAGAAATATCATAGAGAGAAATATGTAGCTTTACCTTTGGCTTTCCAGGCCGACCTGGCCCTGATTTTCAAGCTAAAATAGATAAAAGATGGAAAATAGAAAAGCTCCAGATACGGTAGGGGCTTTTTAAAAAGTTTTAAAATATTCCATCTTTAAGTGACCTCAAGAGGATTTTTCAGTAAATAAGGGTTTTGATTCCACCATTAATATCAAATGAAGCACCTGGGGTGGTTTCCATGGCTGGAGGCATTATTCAAGACAGAACTTCACATGTTCCCTCAGGGCACGCATTGTTAGCAATCAGAGGTGGTTAACAAGCTCTGCTGTGTTCTCCCCTGGCTGCAACTCTGAAAACTTATGAGTAGCTCTTCAAGAAACTCTTGATTAGAATTCCTCACAGTAGTCCAGCTTGGAGGACACAAAGGGCAAGGTCAACTGTGACCAGGGGTATATATAAGAAAAAGTTTAGTGATGTAAAAAAAAAAAAAAAAAGTCATTGCTACTGCGGAAGCTAATTCCACAGAAAGCCAGTGCACACCTAGTAACTCTTTATTCTTTTTTGGTTACCTGAAAGAAAGCAATAAGCTTACTGTAAAACAAACCTCCAACTCATTTTCTATATTTTGATAATATATAGTGCCTGGTTATGAACATTAATTAACACTAAAGACTGCAATAATTCATGAGCAGTGCTTTACAACTAGTAAGTTTCTTTTAGGAACTAAATAGTGAGAAAAGTATTCCCATTTCTGTCTTGCTGAGGGTCTCTTGGGCAGTTCTAGGAGGTCAGCCCTTGCTTCAAGCCGTGGCAACTTGAATGTAAGTGATTCTACACCTTTGAGATCAATCAGGAGTGAACCCATGGCTCCGATTGCCCTCACTTGTCCTTCTTTTTTTTTTTTTCTGAGAAACTGCTAGGATCTTTGCACTATATAATACTCCATGGGAGAAATCTAAACCAGGCTGCCAGAGACAAAACAAGCCATTGAATTTAAAGACATCATTAAGAAAATAATAGACAAGCCATAAACTTGAAAAAAAAAATACCTTCCGTTTATCTGACGAGTAATTTATGCCTGGTCTATATAATACACTCCTCCTATGGATCTACAATAAAAAAGAAAACTGCCCAATTAAAATGGGCAAAACATTTGTATAGATGTTTCAAAAAAGAACGTATGCAAAACCCCCTCAAAATCCTCATCATCGTTTTTAGAGAAATGCAAAATAAAATACACGAAAATGAGTAACATCAAAGACTGCCCATATGAAATGCTGGCAAAAATGGGGAGCAACTGAAACAGCCATACACTTCTAGAGGGAATGTAAAATGGATCAATTCTTTTGGAAAACTAGCTATTTTTTATAAAGTAAACATGCATCTCTATTGTGATCACTCCTACATCACTCAATTCCACTCCTACATTCACCCAAGAGAAATGTTAACATAAGTCCTCTCAAGTCTTGTACAAGAACGCTCACACTAGCCTTCTTTATAGTAGCCAACAATTGGACAGAACAAAAATTTCTAGCAATTAGAAGATGAATAAACAGACTGTGCTACATTCATGCACATGTTACTTAGCAATGAAAAGATACACATTACTGACACACACACAAACGTGGATGAATTACAATAACATTATGCTGAGTGAAAATGGACAAATTGTTAATTCATGCACCAATATAGCTATATCTCAAAAACATTATTCTAAAATCATTCTAAAGAGGGTTGCCTCTGGAAGGAGGTAAATTCCACAGGCAAATTTTCCTATAAAGGGGCCTGAGAGAAAATTTTAGAGTGATGGAAATGTTCTACATTCTATTTTGGATAGTAATATACAACTTTTAAAAACTCATCAAAATAAATATAATATCTATGCATTTTATCGTATACAAACTATACCTAAATAAAAAAACATTTAAAAAAGAAAAATGATAGAGTGATGGAAAAAAGCTAAAAGACAGCAGAAAAAAATTATCTGACCTGACAATCCTACTTCTAGAAATTTACCATAAAGATACACCTCCAGATAGTGTTGATGTGTTGTGAGATTGTTAACCATTGTCATAGGGCAACATGTGTAGTAACTGTTAATGAGAAACTATTTTGTTCTGTAAGCCTTCATCTTAAGTGAGAATAGCAGCACAACTGGAAGAGCATAGTCAATGTCACTGAACTGTGCATGTAGAAATTTTTGAAATGGTGTATCTTTGGCTATGTGTATTTTCACCAAAAAAAAAGGTTGAGAAGTTAGAGGGTTGACATGTTGTGGGGTTGTTAACCAATGTCATAAAACAATATGTGTACTACTGTTTCATGAGAAACTATTTGTTCTGTAAGCCTTCACCTGAAGTACAATTAAAAAAAAAAAAAAACTACAAAAAAAAAAAAAGATACACCTCTAATCATAGAAAACACACATATTATACGCATTATTATTCATTGCGGTATTATTTGTAATTGCAGAATTTTGGAAGCAAACTATATGTCTACCTACTCATTGCCATTGAGTTGATTCCAACTCATAGCGACCCTATAAACAGGGTAGAACTGTCCCATAGGGTTTCCAAGGTTGTAGTCTTTATGGAAGCAGACTGCCACATCTTTCTCCTGTGGAGCAGCTGGTGGGTTCAAACTGCTAACCTTTTGGTTAGCAGCCCTGCACTTTAACCACTGTGCAACCAGGGCTTAACTAAATGCCTAGACATTTTTATAAAAAGGTTAATTAAATTATTTTGTTTCTATGCAATATAGTACTATGCTGCTGTTAATTAAAGAAGGAGAGGATCTCTTTGAGCTGATAAGTGATTTCTAGTGGTATGTGTGTGTTTGTGTGTGTGCACTTGCGCATACCCGGGTGTCATGGGTTGAATTATGTCCCTCCAAAAACCTATGTATCAATTTGGCTGGGCCATGATTCCCAGTAACTTGTGGTTGTCTTCCATTTTGTGATTGTAATTTTATGTTAAAGAAGATTAGGGTGGGATTGTAACACCCTTACCAAGGTCACATCCCTGATCCAATGTAAAGGGAGTTTCCCTGGTGTGTGGCCTGCACCACCTTTTATCTTACAAGAGATAAAAAGAAAGGGAAGTAAGCAGAGAGTAGGGGACCTTGTACCATCAAGGAAGCAGTGCCAGGAGCAGAGTGCGTCCTTTGGACCCCGGAGTCCCTGTGCTGAAATTGATAAGAAGGTGGACAGAGAGAGAAAGACTTTCCCTGAATTTGGACTTTTAGCCTACTTTACTGTAAGGAAATAAACTTCTCTTTGTTAAAGCCCTTGTGGTATTTCTGTTACAGCAGCACTAGATGACCAAGACACCAGGCTTATTTTTGAAAAAGAACACAAAGTGAATAAACAAGACACTACTAAAGTTAGTTACTTACTGGGTGGACCAAGGGTAGGATGTGGAAGGATTAGGGGAGGGAGCAACAATAAACGGTACAGATCTTTTACAGAGTTTTGTCTTTTCAAGCCATACTAAAGCTTTACCTAGTTTCAAAATAAATTTAATCAACAAGGATTGTAACAAAATATTAAATCAAAACCATCAGAAAAAAAATGAAATTAACTGTTAACTCTATGTCCAAATGATAGCACAGCCACACACAGCCAAATACTTTCAAAAAATAAGTTCCAAATAAAGACAGAAAAACCAGAAAACAAAAAACTTGTACTTTATTTGGCATCTTTATTGTTATCCAGTATTCTAAAACAATTGTGTGTGTGTGTGTAGTATAGGATTTAACAAATGAATGGATCTATTGCTGCTCTAGGGAGACATGGTTTTCAGTATGAGAGAAGGGAGATAACTGGGGGAAGGCGAGGAAGTAACCTGATATTGGATTAGAATTTTGATGAGCTAATGATGAACATTTATCATTAATATAATAGAAATTAATATAACATTATTAATATTATCTAACTTAGCTTTGTTTGCTAAAAACTGGAACGAATGGTAACCAATGAGCACACCTAGTTCCCAATCTTGGTTTCTAAACATCATTTCTCATTAACACCATTTCAATGTGGGATGACTGATTTCAGGTTTGGGGAAGAATAAGTGGATGGGCTTGGGAGATTGACTGCATGATATGGTTGTTTTCCATTCTTTTACTTGCAATCTGGCTGTTTCTGTGCTACATCTTTGTAGACAATATATTTTTGGGTTTTGTTTTTTATCCATTCTGAAAAGCTATACTTTCTCATCTATATAATATCATTTGAGATACTTATTTCAAAAAGTTACAAAAAATTAAGTAAAATTATAGTATTACTAAGTTTATATTCAGTAAATGGCAGTTATTTTTATGATTCTAATAATAAGCAATCTAAGTTACAAGAAAACTTGGAATATATTAAGAAGAGAAAGAATTATATTGTGGAGGTTAGAGAAGACAGAAAGCAGATAATTTTTTAACAGGAAAAAATGGAATTTGTATTTAAATTAGGCTAGTTAGATGAAGGCCTTGCCAAAAGCACAGAATTACTTTATAAAGGGCTTAAAAATTTAATTAACAATAAAATAAGAATAGCCGTAATAATTTTATCATGTCACTATACCCGGAGCCTGGTGGCATGGTGGTTAAGAGCTGGTCTGCTAACCAAAACGTTGGCAGTTTGAATCCACCGGCCACTCCTTGGAAATCCTAGGGGGCAGCTATATCCCCAAAAACAATAATCATGAATGCTATTAGTTGAGAATTTAGCTAGTATTGCTTTATTAACATGCCTTTTGAAATAATTATGTAAATAAAAAAATGCAGTATATTATGATGTGCTATACTACGCATGTGATTTATGCTTAGGAAAATCCCACTGTCTCTGTGCATGAAATATACGTTGAAATCACTCATTTTTGAGTCCAGACCAAATGTGTTCTTCCTATAGTATGTGTTATTAGACTGGTATAAGCATGAGGTATGTAAGGAATTCATATTTATGCAACTCTATCAGAGAGAGGGGATAATCGGAGACTAGAATGAAATCTGCCTCAGGAACCTGACCTGTAACAACAGACCCAAATTTAGAAGCATAGCCAAAGAAAAGTAGAGATGGGTGGTTCAGCCCAGGCAGCTGAATACACAAAGCAGGTAAGCAGTGTTTGGCAGAGGGCAATCGATAATAGTTGTATGTTTGAGAGCTTTGTGGGTATTAATTGTCTTACATGGATTTCTCCACCAAGGATAGAACCATGGGGCATGGAGAGGGGGACTTGAGGGTAGAAAGAAAATTTATGACAGAATCCAAATCACAGAGAAGGAAAAAGACAGAAGGTATTTGGATATATGGATTCCAAACAACTAGGCTATGGTGGATGGCAAAAAGAAAAGTCTTAGGCGCTTGAGGAGAGTACTTTTTGGTACTAACAGAATTGGACATCACATGAAATGTGGTCAAAGATAGACACATTAACTGATATGTTTAGGATCAAAATAAGATAGAGTATAGGGAATGCTGAAAGGCAGGAGTATGCACACTTAACTCAATAATGTATTTCTCCAGGCAAAAGGTGTGGACCCTTCTTACAGGGGTGACACTTGTATCCATGGTTAAATCATGCAAGACTTTTGGAAGTAACTTCTGGTTCTCTGGATACAGCAGGGGCTTTTTCTGATAACGTTACATACTCCAGATCTGTAGCGTAGCTAAGTAGACACATCATCACCTTTATTGTCCCATTACATTCTTTCAAAATGACAAAAGGGTAGTGTCCTAGAACCAACAGAAATAATTTAGTTCATTCTGATATATGGGTAATAGAAAATCTAGTAGTTCTTTAGAAATATTTTGAGAGGGAAAAAGAGCACATTCTCATATTGATTCAAATTCATTAACAACAGAATATTGCCATAATTAATGAGGAAATTTTAGAATCTTTTTTCTTAAAAAGTAAAAAAACAAAACTACATGTTATTTACATTTATTTGTATCTTGTTACTCTTAAGGAACAAATGAGACATGTGGATCACAAATGAGTAATTCAGGACTAGGCTTCAAGGGTAAAAATTGTTTTCCATTGATTGAGGTGTATAGAATTTCTTTAGACTTTATAAAGAGCAGCAGATAAGCCTTCATTCATCTGATGACAAAACAGGACAGAGAGATATATTTGACCACCGCAACTTTGCATAAAGTATGTGATCAACTCTTCTCGCTGGAGCACATCATTTACAAATGATTACAATCACAGCTGCTACAATGATGAAGGGGGTTCCATAAGAGTTCTTTTTCAGGTACATAGTAGCATGTTATGACATTTTGTGGAATAGGTTTTTACATCTTAAAAATTTAGATTACTCATCTGTATCCCATTATAGTACTGAAGAGGGAAATTTATGTCTCAAAGCAAATGTATATATTTTGTAGCAGCAGACTGGAGTGTGACGGCAGGCAAGCACACACTTTTATGGTAAAATGGTAACACAGGAATGGATTGCAAAGCGATCCTCACTCATATGCAAAAAGCCACCTCCGTGAGCTTGCAAATAAGACATAACTACAAACTTTATCCTTATATATACAAAACAACAGATCATGACAAAAATCACAACGATGCTCCATAGTTGCAATTTTTTTTAAATTGAACTAAACATGAAAAATGCCTTAATCTTGATTTTTACCATTTTTTTCATAAATTATAAGAGACAGAAGGTGGCCAAGAGTGGTATGTCCCAGTGGAACGAAAAAGAAAATACCTCTTGCCCACATATTGTTATAAATAATAGTATTCAGGTAATTCTCTAAATGGAACCAATTTAAGTCCCACTCTGATCTTTGTAATTTTGGATAAATCAAACAGAAAAGTTGTATTATGAGTTACTTTTTATTTAGTTAAGGTGGATTTTTGTGACATATGCATAATAAAAATGAAATGGTTACATAGCAAAAGCCAAGTATGGAAGAATCAGAAATTTCTGATGTTGGAAACTAAACCTTCATTTATGCCTTGCAGGGAGTTTATTTTCCTGGATGGAGTAAACCAGAAGCACTATGACTTTATAAAAAGCAAATTTGCATAAAAGGCATCCATTACCTCAGCAGTGCTCAGTAAGCTATGGCATTGCCAAAAACATTGCCACCAATACAACAGAAATTTTGTTCTGAAATAATAATAATAATTGACATTTACTGAGCACTTAAACAATGTATAAAGATCCAAGGTGGAGGGGGCAGAGGGTAGGAGGAGGTGAAGTTGTTAAATGGCTGAACTACAAACTTTTGGATGGCAGAAGTGACTTCCTGATAGTATGGTAGGACAGGAGAAACAAATACCAACCTGGTTATCATTCAATATCCTAGGAGGGTCACGGGGAAGGAAGAGACTAACATGAAGAAGCCGAATCTAGCTAGACCTACAGGCTAGTTCCAAACATCTTGAATCCTGAATGTGTTGAGGTGATCTGTTCTTCACCCAGTCTCTGAAACAGAAGAATAGGAATCATATATTCTAGAACTCTTTGTCTAAAATGTTGTTCATGCAGAGAGACGTACAGGGAGACGGGGACTTCTGACTCATTTTCAAGAGGAAAAAAACAATCGAAATAGATGCACAGATGATTCAGATGATGGAGTTAGAAATCAAAGATTTTTAAATAACTATGATTAACATGTTTACAAAATCAAAGAAAAGATGAACAAAGTGGTTGAAAATATGGATAATTTCAATAAAGAATGGGACTTTATTTTTTAAAAAAGTACCAATTGCACATTCTGGAAGAGCAAACATTTAGAAAATGAAATTAAATACAATACCACTTCAAATAACTTGAAAAATATTAAAGATCTAGTAATAAATTTAATAAAATACGTCTAAGCCTCTAAAATTGAAGATGGAAAGTATTTGGATGCCAAAACAAACAAACAAAAAAAGTCATTGCCATCTAGTTAATTCTGAGTCATAGCAATCCCAAAGTAGTTTCTAAAGTTCGGGGATTGGAAGTCTTTAAATTGTTAAGATGTTAATTGTAGGGTCTATAAACTCCAAATCAAACGTATCAAATCCAAACATCAGAAAGTTTTCTTTTTGTAGATGTTAATAATCTAATCCCAAAATTAGTATGAAATACAAATACCTGGAATAGCCAGGGAGTTATTTAAAAAGAATAAAATGAATGAATTCAAACCTACTGGAAATCAAGCTTTGTTTCAAAGCTCTAGTAATTAAGACAGCGAGGTATTGGTGAAGGACTAGGTAAATAAAACAATGGAAGTGAACAGAGAATATAGACACAGACTCAGATACATGTGATCACCTGACTTACAATAAAAGTGTCACCAGAGTTTCTTCAATAGTGGTGGTGGTGATGAAGAGAATGTCAACTGGATCGCAATCAGTCAAAAAAAATGAACCTCAACCCTCATCTAACACCATACGTAAAAATAAATGTGAGACAGATACTTGACTGTGAACGTTAAAATAATAAAGTTTGTAGGAGAAAACAGAAGAGTATCTTGGTGACTCTGCATCAAAAAAGATTTTATAACCATGATATAAAAAAGCAATAGTCACAAATAAAAATATTGTTAAGTTGAAATTCATTAAAATTAAAATTCTCTTCACCAAGAGACAGTGTTAAGATAATGAAAAGGCTAGCCATAAACTGGTAGAAGACATGGTCAATGAATATACCCTTTAAAGGATTTGTATCATTTAATGTATATAAAGAATTCCTGCAAATCAATGCATAATACATACATAACACAACTGAAAAAGGACAAAAGATGTGAATAGACATTTCCAAATGGCCAATAAATAAGCATGTGAGGAAGTGCTTGACTTCATTAATCATTTGGTTAATGCAAATTAAAACCAAAATGAGATACCACTACACTCCCCATCAAAATGGTTACAACTGAAAGGACTGACGACACCAAGCTTCAGTGAGGTTGAGGAAAAAACAGAAATATTTGTGCACTTGATATTGTGGGAAATTTTACCTTAGAAAAGAAGAAAATAAAAGATTCTTATAAACCGGTGTGATGAGTTCTATGATAAATAAATCCCCAGGAAGCCAGGGCAATACTAAGAATGGGCATGTTTCTCTGATGGGGTGTAGATGCGAATGGGACACAACTGAAGGAAGGTTCCTAATGTGCATCTTGAAATACAAATAGGAGCTCTTGAAAAAAAGATGAGCAAGCATGGGGATGGTGTTAGCAAGAAAGGCATGCGAGACAGAAAGAACAGCATGAAAAAATACCCGGAAGAAAGTTACAGTGGTTTGGCAAGGCTGGGACCTAGCAGAGAGGTGGGCATTGGGAAACATATGTCTGGAGAATTAGGCTGGGCCAGGTTATGAAGGAATCTATATACCTTATAAAATAGATTGAATTTTATCATGTAAGCAATAGAGCGAACATTGAAGGACCTAAAACAGCAGTGGCATTATTATATTTTTATTTTGTGAAGATCACCTTTTCAAAATATTGTATTCTAGGTTTACGGCTCTCTCTATACTGAATTTTACATTTGCAGTTTTTCACTTTGAAATTCTTTTTTTCCATCAAGGAATGTATCTGTGAAATGGCTGGTTGGGGATAAGGTTAATGTGTACGGACTGGCACAGCAAAGACCAGTGGTAACCTCTACTGGTGGTGTTGTTGTTAGGTGCCATCTACTCGCTTCTGACTCATAGAGACCCTATCTACAACAGAATGAAACGCTGCCCAGTCCTGCACTGTCTTAGGCTGGGTTTTCTAGAGAAGCAAAACCAGTAAAGTGTATAAATATATATATAGAGAGAGATTATATCAAGGAAACAGCTCACGGGATTGTGGAGGCTAGAACGTCCCAAGTCCATGGATCAGGGTAGAGGCCTCTCCCAAGTCACACAGCTGCAGAAGCTGGCAAGCCCAAGATTGGCAGGTCGGAGAGCAGGGCTCCCACTCACAGGCTGTGCAGATCGAAGAATCCCGGTTCGGCAGATAAGCTGGCAGCTCAAGTCCCAAGAACGGGACATGAGATGACAGGAAGCAGCTGCAGGATCCAGAGAGAGCAAAAAGCCAGAATGTCTGCCTATATACAGATGCGGGCCACACCCCCAAGGGGACTCCCTTTCATCTGATTGGCTACTCACAGTATATTCAATCATGGGAGTGATTACATTAAAATACGGAGAATCATGGCCCAGCAAGTTGACACACAATCTTAACCATCACATGCACCATCCTAACAATCGTTATGCTTGAGCCCATTGTTACAGCCACTGTGTCAATCCATCTCATTGACGGTCTTCCCTTTTTTCACTGACCCTTTACCAAGCATGATGTCTTTCTCCAGGGACTGGTCCCACCTGATAACAGGTCCACGGTACATAAGATGAAGTCTTGCTATCCTTTCTTCTAAGGAGCATTCTGGATGTAATTCTTCCAAGACAGAGTTGTTCATTCTTCTGGAAGTCCACAGTATATTCAATTTTCTTCACCAACACCATAATTCAAAGGCATCAGTTCTGTGGTCTTCTTTGTTCAGTGTCCAGCTTTCGCTTGCATACGAGGCGATTGAAAGTAGCATGGCTCGGGTCAGGCACATCTTAGTCCTGAAGGTGATATTTTTGTTTTTTAACACTTTAAAGAGTGTTTTGCAGCAGATTTGCCCAATTCAATGCATACTTTGATTTCTTGACCGCTGCTTCCATAGGTATCGATTGTGGATCCAAGTAAAATGAAATCCTTGACAAGTTCAATCTTTTCTCCATTTATCATGATGTTGCTTATTGGTCCAGTTATGAGGATTTTTGTTTTCTTTATGTTGAAGTGTAATCCATACTGAAGGCTATAATCTTTGATATTTATTAGTAAGTGCTTCAAGATCCCTTCACTTTCAGCAAGCAATGTTGCACCATCTGCATAATGCAGGTTGTTAATGAGTCTTCCTCCAATCCTGATGCCCCTCCGTTCTTCTTCATATAGTCCGGCTTTTCAGATTGTTTGCTCAGCACACAGATTGAATAAGTATGATGAAAGGATACAACCCTGACGCACATCTTTCCTGACTTTAAACCATGTAATATCCCCCTATTCGGTTCTAACAATTGTCTCTTGGTCTATGAATAGATTCCTCATGAGCATTCTGGAATTCCCTTTCTTCCCAATGCTATGCGTAATTTGTTATGATCCAAACAGTGAAATGCCTTTGCATAGTCAATAAAACACAGGTAAACATCTTCCTGGTATTCTCTGCTTTCAGCCAAGATACATTTGGCATCAGCAATGATATTCCCCATTCCACATCCTCTTCTGAATCCAGATTGAATTTCAGGCAGTTGCCTGTCAATGTACTGCTGCAGCCACTTTTGAATGATCATCAGCAAAATTTTACTTGCATGTGATATTAGTGATATTTGATAGTTTCTGAGTTCTGTTGGATCACCTTTCTTTCAAATGGGCGCAAATATGGATCTCTTCCAGTCGGTTGGTCAGGTAGCTGTCTTCCAAATTTCTTAACATAGACAAGTGAGCACCTCCAGCGCTGCATCTGTTTGTTGAAACATCTCAACTGGTATTCAGTCAATTCCTGGAGACTTGTTTTTTGCCAATGCCTTCAGTACAACTTGGACTTCTTCTTTCAATACATTGGTTCTCGATCATATGCTCCCTGCTGAAATGGCTGAATGTCTACCAGTTCTTTTTGGTACAGTGATTCTGTGTATTCCTTCCATCTTCTTTTGATGCTCCCTGCGTCATTTAATATTTTCACCATAGAATCTTCCAATATTGCAAATTGAGGCTTGAATTTTTTCTTCAGTTCTTTCAGCTCTGGTGGACTTGTTCTAATTTTCTTCAACTTCAACTTGAACTTGCATAGAAGCAATTGATGGTCTGTTCTGTCGTTGGTCCCTGGCCTTGTTGTGACTGATGATATTGAGCTTTTCCATCTTCTCTTTCCACAGATGTGGTTGATTTGATTCCTGTGGTTTCCATCTGACAAGGTCCACATGTATAGTCACCGTTTACATTGTTGAAAAAAGGTATTTGCAATGAAGAAGTTGTTGGTCTTGCAAAATTCTATCATGCAGTCTCTGGCATCGTTTCTATCACCAAGATTATATTTTCCAACTACTGATTCTTCTTTGTTTCCAACTTTCTCATTTCAATCACCAGCAATTATCAATGCATCTTGACTGCATGTTTGATCAATTTTAAACTGCAGAAGCTGGTAAAAATCTTCAGTTTTTTCATCTTTGGCCTTAGTGGTTGATGCATAAATTTGAATAATAATAGTATTAACTGGTCTTCCTTGCAGGCTATGGATATTATCACTGACAGCGTTGTATTTTAGGATAGATCTTGAAACGTTCTTTTTGACGATGAACGCAATGCTATTCATCTTCAATTTGCCATTCCTGGCATAGTAGACCATATGATTGTCTGATTCAAAATGGCCAATACCAGTCCATTTCAGCTCACTAATGCCTAGGATACTGATGTTTAAGCATTCTATTTCATTTTTGATGACTTCCAATTTTCCTAGATTCATAATTCATCCATTCCATGTTCTGATTATTAATGGATATTTGCAGCTGTTTCTTCTCATTTTGAGTTGTGCCACATTAGCAAATGAAGGTCCTAAAAGCTTGACTCCATCCATGTCATTAAGGTCAACTTTACTTTGAAGAGGCAGCTCTTCCCCCATCATATTTGGGAGTACCTTCCAATCTGAGGGGCTGATCTGCCAGCACTATATCAGACAGTGTTCTGCTGCTATTTGTAAAGTTTCCACTTCCTAATTTTTTCAGAAGTAGACCATCAGGCCCTTCTTCCTAGTCTGTCTTAGTCTGGAAGCACCACTGAAACCTGTCCACCGGGGTGACCCTGCTGGTATTTGAAATACCGGTGGCACCGCTTCCAGCATCACAGAAGCATGTAAGCTACCACAGTACGACACACTGACAGACGAGTGATAATACCATCTAAAAAAATCATACGGATCAAATAAAGGCTTACTATTTATATTCTCTTAAATATGATTGATTGGGCTAACTCTGATTTTGAATATCATGTTTCATAGTATCATCTGAACCAGGCAGCCTTGTCCTAATATGTTCCTTAGTAGAGCTAGGATATTTCATTACTCCCAGTTCTTTGCCATAATTTATATTCCATAATCCTATATTTTTGTTAATTCAACTCTGTCCAAGGAAAATTTAATTCAAGACACATATATGAATCACATATGTAATTTTAAATCTTCTCTTAGGCACATTAAAAAATAAAAAAGAAACAGATAAGATTAAATTCAGTAACATATTTTATTTAACTTTGTATAACCAAAACATTATCATTCAGCATATAATCAATATAAAATTATTAATGAGGTATTTTATGTCATTTTTTAAAAAATCTGTTTTTCATTCTACTCACTGCACAACTCAGTTTAGGCTGGACACATTTTAATTGCTTAATAGCTATGTGTGGTTAATAGCTATCATATAATCCAGAGAACGTACTCCATTTCTGGCCATTTAGGCTCTGCCTATAGAAGCTAGGATAGTTTGTGTTTTCCATACTTCCTTGTGTTTTAACAATATATTTTATTATCTTGCAATAGAAAGAATGTTTTCAAACAAAAACAAGGTAAGTCCAACAGGCACCAGGCTGAAGAAGACCCTCAATGAAATGGACTGACACAATGGCTGTAACCATGAGACCAAACATAGCAACAATTGTGAGGATGGTGCAGGACCAGGCAGTGTTTTGTACTGTTGTACACAGGGTCTCTCTCTATAAGTCAGAACCGACTCAATGGCATGTAACAACAATAACAACTCTGATCTTAGAGAATATTGCCTAACGAGATCTGCTTTGAACTGAATGGTATCTCCCAAAAATATATATTAAAGTCCTGGCCCTTGTACCTGTAAATGCAATCCTGTTTGAAAACAGAATTTTCTTTTGTCATGTTAATGAGGTTGCACCAAACTAGCATGGGTCCTAAACCTAATCACTTCTAAGTCTAAAAAGAGCAGACTAGAAACAGAGACACACACAGTAGGAAGACAAGCATTATGTGAGGATTGTCTACAAGCCAAGAAATGCCAAGGATTGCAGGCAACCACTAGAAGCTAAAATAAACTAATAAGGACCTCCCCCTAGGCCCTGAATTCAGACTTTTAGCCTTCTGAGCTATGAGAAAATATATTTCTGTTCTTTAAAGCCACTCACTTGTGGAACTTTTTTGTTACAGCAGCCATAAGTAACTAAGACAGTATCAAAACCCTAAATATAAATCTCCAGTTCTGTGTCTTGTTTGGTTAACCTGAAATCTATTGAGCTGCCAGTTTTTAATCAGATTTTACACGTTAATAAGATTCAGGATCTCCACCTATCATTCTAGGCCAGTAAGTTTAGTCTTACAGGAGCCATGTTAACTCAATGGCTAGCACTATTCTCTTTGAAGGAAATCAAGGAAGAGAATTTTTGCAGATGATAGTGCTGGCATAATGCTGTAAAGATTAACTAAAACCATATATAACTCTTTAGTGTGGTGCTAGCCCATTTGAAAATCACTCAATAAATGATAACCATTATGATGATGATGAGAAGAAGGAAGAGAATGATGATAATGCTCTCTATTGCATATCACACTGTACTTCTGTTTCCAGAACCAGGTTTGTCTCTGATTACTAGCTCATTTGCAGGACCATTTTGACAGATAGACTGAGGCGTGGGAATAATCATCCCTTTGTATGATAGGATGTCATCAGTGCCCAGTGCTTCGCTTCTTTTAGATATATCTCATCCCAAAGAATGCTCCACCAGGACCTACAAGTGTTTGGCAGCAAAGCATATTTTAGCTACAGCAAGGTTCCTAGACCCTATTAATTGATTAATTAAAAAAAAAGCTATTCCTCAAAACTTCTCTAAATTCTTTATTATTATAATAGAAACGTAAGCAACTTTTGTTTCTCACCTTTGATTTCCTCCACAAGACTAAAATTGCTCCAAAAATTGTCATCAACTGCACTTTTGTATACAACAGTTATTAAACAATGTCATCTCCCATCTGCACAAATTCTTATTTAAATTCAATGAAATATCCTTACAAGAATCCTCGATGGAGAGTAAAAAAAGGGATTTTTACATGTAATTTATTTTTCCTAAAGGCAAATTGCATTGGTGTCTATAGGCTTTTTACTAACACTAGAGGATTTTCTCTTGGTAAGTTTGCATTTGTACTAAAAGCAATATTTTATCAGGTGTAGTTTCCAATTGAATTAAATAAATGGTGAAACAACGTAATACTTCCCTTGTTAAAGACAAACAAACAACAAACAAAACATTTCTGACTCATAGTGACCCTATAGGACAGAGTAGAACTGCCCCCATAGGGTTTCCAAGGAGCAGCTGGTGGATTAGAACTGTTGACCTTTTGGTTAACGGCTGAACTCTTAACCACTATGCCACCAGGACTCCAATGCTTCCCTAGCAATTTTTTATTTTTAGAACATTAATTATTATTATTATTTTTTTGCTTTTTTGATTCTCCAAAGGTGTTTGGACATAGCATCTTTATAGAGAAAACATATTCTAGAGCTCTCTTTCATAATAAAAAATGATCAGAGAGGATTGGAGACAATAACGAAATCTTCAATGCCAGGGATACGGAAGTTATTTTATTGTGCTTCTTCTATAATTTATCTCCATTTTGATTTAAAATTCATCTCCATTGTGGTTTGTAAAATATCTTGGCTATATATTTAGAACAAGAGATATTTTCCTCCTTTGTAAGAAATGTTTATACCCCTTTATTTCTCTCTTTTTATGTTTCCATATATTCCATTTCTTAGTTCACCTCTAGTCTGATGGTAGGGAATGACTAAGGGTGGTATATATCTTACATTTTCATGTATTTTTCTTTGAGCAACATCCTTTTAGATAGCACTGCAAAGTCAATAACTCTTAGCTGACAAAACTCAATTGTTCTCCTGTGAATGGATTTTCTGGCAGCTTGCAGCCTCCAGTGGTTCCTGCAGCCCTTTGGGAGGAGTTGTTAAACTGTGCCTTCAGGCCACAGTTGGTGAAAAGGTAGAGGAGAAGGTATGTGGACTGACATTATTATCTGATCTGCTTTAAGGATCTGCTCAGATGGTCAGTCTATCGAAAGGGCATCTTATCTGCTCAGATGGACTGGATTCCTTGAAAATACGTCTGGGCCTATCACTTAACGTGATTAGCAAAGCTTTTGATGTCCCATTGCGTATGGCTCTAGACTGAGGATGTCAATTGGGTTCTGGGTGATCAGAAATATATGAGATCAAAATTTGCCTTAATGCCCCCTTCTATACTTATGTGATATTTTAAGTTCCATAAATGTTTTAACTTTGTGCCTTCTTATTACTGGCAATTTTTTTCTCTTGAGTTAAATAAATAATTAAAAAAATAAAACAAACAAAATCGACATCAACCATCTGGTTGTTCTAATTTGTTGAATATTTTCATGACTGTGAAGTCTGTTTTAACAAATACCAAAAGAAAGCTGTCTTAGTTATCTAGTGCTGCTATAACAGAAATACCACAAGTGCGTGGCTTTAACAGAGAGAAATTTATTTCCTCACAGTAAAGTAGACTGGAAGTTCAAATTCAGGGCGTCAGCTCCAGGGAAAAGCTTTCTCTTTCTGTAGGCTCTGGAAAAAGGTCCTTCTCATCAATCTTCGCCTGGACTGGGAGCTTCTCTGTGTAGGAATCCTTGGTCCAAAGGACACGCTTCTGTTCCCAGCACTGCTTTCTTGGTGTTATAAGGTCCCCTGTCTCTCTGCTCGTTTCTCTCTTTTATGTCCCAGAAGAAATGGCTCAAGATACAATCTAATCCCATAGATTGAGTCTGCCTCATCAACACAACTGCCGCCCATTCCCTTTCATTAACATCATAGAGGCAAGATTTACAACGCATAGGAAAATCACGTCAAAGGACAAAATGGTGGACAATCACACAATACTGTGAATCATGGCCCAGCCAAATTGATATACACATTTTGGGGGACACCATTCAATCCATGACAAATGCTGTATTACGGGAAGACTAATACCTATTGTATCTGATGACCTTGATTCCATAGGCTACAACAATAGGCTCAAACATACCAACAATTGTGAAGATGGCACAGGACCAAGCATTGTTTCGTTCCGTCGTACATAAGCTTGCTATTAGTTGGAGCCGACTCAATAGCACCTAACAATAGCAACATTGTACCTGAAGTTTTAATTTGAGGAGAGATAAAGGAAGATTGCCTCATTAACTGCAAAGTCTAGATCCACCAAGTGAAGGAATTATGGAAGGTTATTTCTTGTACACTGTATAGCAAAGACTGGTGAATTTTCAAGGTACTTGATTAGTTCTTTGGCTGATCACTCCATACATATTTCTTTCTGGAATACATGCTCTTGTCAGCTCCCCAGAGTTAGTGTAACGAGACCACTTGTGCTCCCTTTGGTAGTCAGATATCATTTTAGACAACTGCAGTTTTTACTCATCTAATTAGGTCCCAGGTAATATGATGAAATAAATAAAGTTTTACCTGAGTCTCTCTAAAGTAACTGAATTTCCCCAGCTACCACTAGCCTGCAGGAACAAATGAGTTTACATTAACACTAATACAATTTTTTTACTCATCCTCCAAACAAGTTCAGCTCAAAGACATTGGCCACTACAAAACTCTCCCCATCATACTCACAAGTATTTCTGAGGGTTTTCACACATTCTTTGGAACAAGGTCAACATTTTATAGAAACTTTTGATGGTCAACAAGAAATATCTGCTGCCTTTCAGTGAATATCCCTGTTTCCACATGCCACTATTGGTGTGTTTCCAATGCTTCCATTGATGCATTAAGTCCTTCAGGGGTCTGTACTCCACACGGAAGTGGAAAAGTCATCCATTATACATTATACATCCACTATACATTTCCCTTCAACTCCCTTTCTCCTAGCTATATAGATAATCACTTCCTCTTCCAGGTCCCTTCTAGCCATATAAAGAATCCCATGCAAGCAGATACGTGTGAAGACAAAGTTCACATCTGTAGACATGTCTAGCTCAAAATTTAGACACCCATGGAACTGCTGCTCTGTTAGTTCCCAAGTTCTTTGCAAAGTTTTCTCAAAAAGGATTCACAGAAATGTTGGAAACTCTAAACTTGGGAGTTAAGGCCTCAACAAAAGGACAGTAACCCTGAGAAGTGTATAATTTTTGGCTTAACTGAAATCTCATTGAATTGCAAATTCATTTTAATAGTAAGAAAAAATACATAGCGAAGAAAATTAAAGATTGGGAACATTAGATAGGATATATGAGTGTTATTTTTTTTTTTCATCTTTCATATCAGGAGTCATCCAATACTGTCTGAAACTAAAAGATGTAGCTAAAAAAAGAAGTCCCTGGGTGGCACAAACAGGTAAGAACTCGACTATGAGTTGAAAGATTGGTGATTCAAAC
>NW_004444033.1:936298-942541 GCF_000243295.1 Trichechus manatus latirostris | reverse complement strand
AGTGTTCAGTATATGTCTACGAGATCAAGTTGGTTGATTGTAGCATTTAGATCTTCCATGTCATGGCTGAGCTTCTTTCTGGATGTTCTGTCCTTCACTGAAAGTGGTGTGTTGAAGTCTCCTACTACTATTGCGGAGCTGTCTCCCTCTTTTCACTGCTGTTAGAGTTTGTTTTATCTATTTTGGAGCCCTATCATTGGGTGCATAAATATTTATTATAGTTATATCTTCTTGATGTATTGACCCTTTAATCATTATATAGTGTTCTTCCTTATCCTTTGTGGTGGATTTTACTTTAAAGCCTGTTTTGTCAGAGATTAATATTGCCACTCCTGCTCTTTGTTGTTTTGCTTGATTTTTTTTTTACACCCTTTGAGTTTTAGTGCATTTGTGTCTTTAAGTCTAAGGTGTGTCTCTTGTAGGCATCATATAGTCAAAATTGTGATTACCTTTGAGTGAAAGACATGGAGATGTAATTGAGGAAGAAAATATGGTATCTTCAACACAGGGTAATGTTTCATATCTAAAATTGGTGCTTGATTATTAATAATTTGATTATGATTCAGAATTTAAATATAATCTGCATACATATTATTTAAATAGAATTATTTAATCTTGAGCTAGGCTTGCAATACTGCATTGTTTGCTGCCGTGATAATATGTTTTTCTAAAGATTTTTGATTAGGAGGCTTTGCGTCCTCTTTATCACGTGGTCACACTTATTTAAAGTGGGAGTAACGCATGACAGTAACATCATGTATGATAAGATTGTTCCAGTAGTGTGATCAGAGATAATTACTACTCTGTAAATGACTTTTCAAAAATCAACATAATATGCACACATGTAAACTCACAATTATTTGTTCTGTGACTCTTAACACAGTTGAGGCTGAATCAAGGAACCCACATTCCTTCTTTACCAACCCTCGTTAATCGGTTGTTCCATTAACTTTGGCTCTAAACAAACACAAGCTCTACATGAAATATGCTCAGCAATTGCAACACAAATACCCATTCTTGTGAAAAATAAAGAATCATAAGCAAACTAAATTAAATTGCCCTTTCTGCTTTTTGCACTTCTGTCCTTTTGGCTTCTGAGTGGTTCTCTTTAGACCCATGCAGATCCATTTAAGCTCTGGTGATGCAATACCACATTTATTTTCCTGACAGCCCTATCAAATTTAACAATCAGGCAGTAACAAAAGGCTATATATTTTCATGGCATTCTTTCAGGAAATTGAAATATAATAACTTTGAATTCTGACCTTATTTTCAAGGTCAGATATACAGTTCATGAAAACAGCAAATTGATGGTTCTGTAATGGAATATTTGATGTTATGCAGAAAATATTCTCTGTAGGATTTCATAAGGACTCTCAGAGATATATTTTATTTACTAGGCCCCCATGTTGGGTGCTGAATCATATGAAGAACAGCATATTATCTGATACACAGCCACAGGGCAATGAATTACAATGGCTACTCAGCAGTAGTACCGATGTTCTTTTCTTTGTCCGCATGTCTAGTCCTTAATTTTATTTAACTTTCTTTTTAATGCCTTTTGTGTTCAAAACAGCTTTGTAAAGAGTTAAAACACTCTCCCCTCATTATAAAGCTGACTTCAGGAGTCCTACCTTTTGATTGTAATAAGTAGGATTTGTTATGTTAAGGATAATTACCATTGACAAATTAATATTTTGGAAGCCATAAAGAAACAGAGGTTTTATATAATTACAACTGCTCTGAAAAGAATATGTGCTCTTTAATTAATACAGCCACTTGTATTTCTTTAGTCTCAATAATAAAGGACTACCAAAAGAATTTTAGATTATAATGCATTGGTTTATTTATTTTAAAAGACTTCATTTGTTCATGTGTTATCAATATAATAATTTTACTGGCTATAATACATTTATTTTCATTGCTTTTCATGTTTTATAAGGAATATAAAGGAGGTATATATAAGCTATTAATTTTATTATCAAAATACCATAATACCACATCATTAAGATCACCAGAGTCAGGACATCCATATACTAACATTCATCTTGCCTGAATACAAATAGTGATAACAAGGGATAAATTATGTTTATGTTATCCATATTCCAAATAATCATTTGAATATATAAAATATCTCTAGTACTAATTATTTTAGAGTCATTACACTTGTGGCTTCTTTGAGCTCAACATCCATAGGTCAAAACTTAGAAGACTGAGGGACTCTGAAGAATAGGGATGTCCAACTATATTATGTAACTCTGGTTCAAGAGGAAAGGTTGCTTTAGAAATAGTCCATCAACATGAATTGTATTTATCTCAAGTAGAAAACAACACAGCCACACCTAGATGCTAAAATCCTTCGAGAGTAAAGAATAATGGATAGTCTTGTCGTTGATACAACCAATAAGCTCAGTACTTCCAAGTTAGAGGTACTTGAAGTATGTTCCCAAGTTTCCTCTGTGATGCTCCTACAGGTCTTTTCATCATAAAAATTTGATTTGTAAAACCAAGGCTTGTTGGAATGCTTGATTTAACCCAACCCCTAACATTTACTAGTCATATAGAAAACAATTTGGAACTTAGACAGCTGAAGTTATATCCCATAATTACATAAGCTATAATGAAATTTAACGAAGTTGGAAACATCAAGGTTGGAAAAGAAAATACCACAAGAGCAAAGGTTTCAAACTTCGACCTATTCCAATTATCCTCTTCTGAGTCTAATTGAAACTGTTTAGATCTTCCTCAATAGTACCTCAAAAATATTATCCAGGGGGCGGGGCCAAGATGGCAGAGTAATCAGACGCTTCAGGTGGACCCTCTTACAACAAAGACGTGAAAAAACAAGTGATTTCATTATATATGACAATCTGGGAGCCCTGAACATCAAAGACAAAGTTGAGGAACCAGACTGAATGGCTGGGGGAGGGAGAGACGGTTCAGAAGCAGCGAGGAATTGCCGGCGAAAGCCTGAGCACTTCAGGTCTGATTTTCTAGGGGGTGAGTGGTGAGGCAGGCAAGCATCGGTGCTCAGGAGGCATATTCCATACAGGGAGAGACCCAGCCACTGAGAGTGTACTCTGCTACACAGAACCAGTGAGAAACAGCCCTCGATCACTGAAAGATAAGTATTTGTGTCTGGCCTACCTTGTGGATCAAAAATACCCCCCTTATGGAAAAACCTCTCTCCCATTTACCTCCCCACTCCTACTTTGCACTGGATCCCGGACTGGCTTCAGCAGTTGCTGAGTCCCTGGGCCAGAGGTAGAATTCATCATACACCCTGAGCCATTCTCCCAGCCTTAGAGAGTGAACAAATTAACAAACGGGAAAAAATAAACTGCTGGCTCCCCTAAGCCAGGAACTCAGGGTAGGCACAGCTCCTTGGCCTAGACACAGGCATCAGGGATCCACAGATTTGAGTGCCTTTCCCCCTGCATGGACTTGTGTGGGCCCATTTCAACAGCGTAGGCCCTCATTATTGCAATACAACAGGGTATATACCTGAAGTCTAACTTCAACCGTTTCAGCTGTGGAGTGGTAGGTTCGTGACATTTCACTCTGCTCTGCCCATTAAGCAGGGTCTTCACCCATCCACATCAGGGGCCTGAGGACTGGTGGCTCCACCCATGTCCAAGAAGAAGATGTGCCCCCCCAGTCCTTACAGCCAACAACATTGCGTGCTCACACTCTGGCTGCAAAACCCACCCACCTACACACTCTAGGCAACAGGGACACGCCTTCTTCCTGGACACTCGGGAGTGGCTGTCAGCCCCCTGCCTTACTCAGAGTGTGTCTCCCAGCTGCAGCCAGATGCTTGTGCCTACATCAATCATCCATGCCTGTTTAGGACTGTAGGTGAGAGCCTACAGCACACACATGGTGGTTATCTACCTGGGCACCTGAGCTGAATCTATACAGGAGGAGTGGTTGGACTTCTGAGCTCAAATACCTAGTAACAGATCTAACCATCTGGTGACAGAACATTAGAGCTTCAAAGGTGCCAATAATCAAACTAGCTCACATGAGCAGCCTATTTGGGCATATCAAAACAAAACAAGAAGTTGGACACAGTAAGGAAACATAAAATAAATAAATATAATAACTTATTGATGGATCAGAGACAATAGTCAATATCAAATCACATAAATAGGCAGTCCAGGATGGCTTCAGCAAGCTCCCAAAATTAAGGATCAAGAAATTTTCCAGAGGAAGAAAATTTCTTGGAATTACCAGAGGCAGAATTCAAAAGATTAATATACAGAACTCTTCAGGAAATTAGGAAGGAAATTAAGCAAAATGAAGAACATGCAATAGAGGAAATTAAGAAGATTAGAGAAGAGCATAATGACAAATTTAATGGGCTGCAAGAATCCATAGAGAGACAGCAATCAGAAATCCAGAAGATTAACAATAATATTTCAGAATTAGATAGCTCATTAGAAAGTCATAGGAGCAGAACTGAGGCAATGGCTGTCAGAATTAGTGAGACTGAAGATAAAACACTTGACACCAACTTATTTGAGGAAAAATCAGATAAAAGTATTTAAAAAATGAAGAAATCCTAAGAATTATGTGGGATTCTATCAAGAGGAATAACCTACAAGTGATTGGAGTACCAGAACAGGGAGGGATAACAGAAAATACAGAGAGAATTGTTGAAGATTTGTTGGCAGAAAACTTCAATGATATTGTGAAAGATGAGAGGATATCTATCCAAGATGCTCATCGAACACCACATAAGGTAGATCCCAAAAGAAACTCACCAAGACATATTATAATAAAACTTGCCAAAACCAAAGATAAAGAGAGAATTTTAAGAATGGCTAGGGATAAATGAAAAGTCATCTACAAAGGAGAATCAGTAAGAATAAGCTCGGACTACTCAGCAGAAACCACGCAGGCAAGAAGGCAATGGTATGACATGTATAAAGCCTTGAAGGAAAAACATTGCCAGCCAAGAACTATATATCCAGCAAAACTGTCTCTCAAATATGATGGCAAAATTAGGGCATTTCCAGATAAACAGAAGTTTAGGGAATCTGCAAAAACCAAACCAAAATTACAAGAAATACTGAAGGAAGTCCTCCGGTTAGAAAATCAATAACATCAGATAACAACCCAAGACTAGAACATAGGACAGAGCAACTGGATGTCAACCCAGATAGGGCAGTCACAAAAATAAACCAAAGCCAAAACACTGACAATAGGGAAACAGATGTCAATATGTAAAAGATGATAACATTAAAACAAAAAAGAGGGACTTAATGTAGACATAGATATTTCATATGGAGAGGAAGTCAAGGAGATATGAAGAAATAAAAGATTGGTTTAAGCTTAGAAAAATAGAGGTAAATATTAAGGTAACCACAAAGGAAACTAACAATCCTACAAGTCAAAATAAAAAACTAGAAAAATATAAAGACTCAGCAAATACAAAATAAACAACAGTGAAAAAGATGAAAAGAAAACACATAAAGAAAAATGACTCCACACAGAAAATTAAGTGGCACAAAGAAACTGTGAACAACACACACAAAAAGGACATCAAACTGACAGCACTAAACTCATACCTATCAATAATTACACTGAATGCAAATGGACTAAATGCACCAATAAAGAGACAGTGATGGGCAGAATGGATAAAAAACATGATCCATCTATATGTTGCCTACAAGAGACACACTTTGGACTTACAGACACGAACAAACTAAAACTCAAAGGATGTAAAAAATATATCAAGCAAACAACACTCAAAAAAGAGCAGGAGTGGCAATATTCATCTCTGACAAAACAGACTTTAAAGTAAAATTCACCACAAAGAATAAGGAAGGACACTATATAATGATTAAAAGGTCAATACACCAGGAGGACATGACTATAATAAATATTTACCCACCCAATGACAGGACTCAAAAATACATAAAACAAACTCTAATAGCACTGAAAAGAGAGATAGACAGCACCACAATAGTAGTAGGAGACTTCGACACAACACTTTCAGTGAAGAACAGAGCATCCAGAAAGAAGCTCAACAAAGACACAGAAGATCAACCAACTTGATCTCTTAGACATATACTGAACACTCCACCCAACAGCAGCCAAGTATACTTTCTTTTCTGATGCACATGGAACATTCTCCAGAATAGACCACATAATAGGCCATAAAGCAAGTCTTAACAAAATCCAAAGCATCGAAATATTACAAAGCATCTTTGCTGACCATAAAGCCATAAAAGTAGA
>NW_004444033.1:926026-931117 GCF_000243295.1 Trichechus manatus latirostris | reverse complement strand
AAAACAAGTCATGTACAACAACCGTATGTGAAGTTATTTGGCAACTGAAAAGCTACCTCACTGTGGGATTTAAACCAACTTAAAAAAAAATCAGCAAATCTAGATGTTGCCTTGGCTGTGTTACCTCACTTGGTATTTCACCTGCAAAATATTTTACTTACTCAATAGTAAATTCAAGAATGCAATGATCACATGGTATTTAGTGCAGGGAGAAACTATGGGGTGTGTTAAAAACACATTAGGATAACAAAAGTGTGATTGTAATAAATTCATAATAATAAACTCAAGAGGTGTTTTAGGTTGTCCTCTGAGTGTGACAAGATGGAATCAGTTTCTTCACAAATTTAGTTTGTGACATAAGTATTTAAAGGCCACTTTTTAGTGCAGTTAAAAATTTAAATAAATGTCCAACTCATTTCTTTAATGGCAAATCATTTAGCTAATTGTGCAAATTCTCGTGTGGCAGGTAAGAACACTGGACATTTCTCTCTGAACTGAATAAGTATAGTTCAGGATGCTAAGTGTTCTAAAGTGTTATATGTCAGCGCCTATGGAACACGGAGCAAGACAGTTTTCTCCAATGAAAATTCAAATCCTTTAAGTCAGTTTTAGTCTAAGCCTAAAATATACTTCCATTCCTCATTAACTTTGCTAGTTCTACTTAGAGTTTTATGCAGTTGGTGCTGTTGAGTGAAATACAGGTGATTCCACCAAAAAGTTATTTATTAGTTGCTGTTATGAGACAATCATTCTTGTTGAAACACCAGAGTTCTTTGCATTGAATGGATTCAGACAATTGTAAAGCCTCTTTCCCCTAATCTTACTTTAGGAAATCGAATTCACTGAATTCCTGCTTTATTTTAGGCACTTTTAGTATAATAAGCACTTTCACATGTGTTATATCAGTTTCATCCTCATAGTAAACCCCTGGAGTAAAATGATTAAAATATCCTCATGTAAATGAAAATAATTGAACCTAAGTAGTTGAAGTAACTTGCTGAGGTCATACTACTATCAAAGGGGAAAATTAGTGACAAAGCCAGAACCTCTTACTTTAATTAAGATGCTCGTTTTAGTATACTACTTTTAAGGAGCCCTGGTGGTGCAGTGGTTAAGAGCTATGCCTGCTAACCAAAAGGTCAACAGTTTGAATTCACCAGTCACTCCTTGGAAACCCTATGGGGCAGTGTATTTTGTCCTATAGGGTTGCTGTGAGTCATAATCTACTCCACAGCAATTTTCGGTGGCACAGTGGTTAAAGCACTAGGCTGCTAACCAAAAGGGCATAAAATTAAATTCACCCTTTTTAGTGAACAGTTCTGAGTTTTGATAAACACATGCAGTTAAGCAACCACCACCATTGTCATGGATTGAATTATGTCACCCCAAAAATGTGTGTATCAATTTGGCTAGGCCATGATTCCTAGTATTTTGTGGTTGTCCTCCATTTTGTGATTGTAATTTTGCGTTAAAGAGGATTAGGGTGGGATTGTAACTCTACCCTTACCAAGGTAAAAGGAGTTTCTCTGGGGTGTGGCCTGTACCACCTTTTCTCTCTCGAGAGATAAAAGGAAAGGGATGCAAGCAGAGTTGGGGACCTCATACCACCAAGAAAGCCGTGCCGGGAGCAGAGCACATCCTTTGGACCCAGGGTCCCTGCATAGAGAAGCTCCTAGTCCATGGGAAGATTGACGACAAGGACTTTCCTCCAGAGCCGACAGAGAAAGCCTTCCCCTGGAGTTGATGACCTAAATCTGGACTTCTAGCCTACTAGACTGTGAGAAAATAAATTTCTCTTTGTTAAAGCCATCCGCTTGACTTCTGTTAGGGCAGCACTAGGTGACTAAGACAACCATAATCGAGATAGCTTGAGTTTTTTCAGTAGAACAGTTTCATCATGTCCCCAGATTCCTCCTGTTCCTTTCTTGATAATCTTGTGCCCACACCTAGTCCATGACAAACACTGATTTGTTTTTTGTATCTATAATTTTGCCTTTTCCAGAATGTCATATAAACAAAAACAGATAGTGTGTTGCCTTTTGAGGTTGATTTCTTTCAGTTAGCTTGGTACATTTGATATTCATATATGCCACTGTGTGTAATATTAGTTCATTCTTTTTTATTGCTGAGCGGTATTCCATCATATAAATATTTATACATTCCCAAATTAAGGTAGATTTGATCCTATAATTATTCATCTAATATTTTTTTCGTATAAACAAATTTTTTCTTTTCACTTGGGTAAACACCTTAGAAAGGGATTGTTGAGTCATATGGAGAGGGTTTGTTTAGCATCATAAGAGACTGAAAAACTGCTTTCCAAAGTGGCTGTTCCCCTTTACATTCCCATCAGCCATGTATAAGAGTTCCAGTTGCTCCACATCATCACCAGCACTTGGTATGGTCACTTTATTTTTTAAGCCATTCTAATAAGTACGTAGTCGTATCTTATTATGGTTTTAATTAGTTACAATAAATTTTTAACTGGCATCCTGAAAGGGGATGTGGATAGCATATATATGTGAAATCTTAAGCTGAAATTCTTCATTTTAGTTTTAGGGTTTAGTTAAAATGCTATGTTAATCATTATACAAATAATTAAAAGTAAGTTTTTTTATTTCATCTCTCTGTTTCTCCCTTCCTGTTGCTATGGTAACAGTGCTGAAGGAGGGTAAACAAACAGTAGGACTTTCATAATAAACAACTTACATACTTGAGTTTTGAATATTCGAGAAACTTTCAAATAGGCAATACTTTTTTTAACATGACAAATATAAATATAACATTCAAATCAGAATATTTTCCCAGCCAACGAGGGACTAAAGAGAGAATAGACTTCATAGATAGATGCATGAAACAGCACACATACAAAGTTTCTACTTTTGTGGACTTTACGAAGGAGAACATTTTATTTACATTTTAAAATCAACTAAATTCTACTATATGGGGGTGAAGTATCAAAATTTACAGTTATATAAAATGGCTAGTGCATCCTGAGAGACACTTTAATGAAAGCATAGCTCATTCTAAATTTTCCAGAAGAGAATTAAAAAGAAAAATTCTGCAATTATAAAGAATTTCTCAAGGATTCATGGGGAAAAGTTTTATGGAAAATGGAGGAATACTGCTGTTAATAACTTATCGAATTTTTAGTGTTGCGTTTGCTGGAGAGAATGTACGTCAGTAATGTAAACACAACAAAAATCACTATTCTCAGATAATACTTCTAAAAATAAGTGTATGCAAACTATATTCAGGTTGACTAGTCATGAAATGCATATGTATGGAGTGGTATACACAGGTACCAGAACAAAACAGGTAAAGGGAAGAGCAGCAAGTTTTTACGAATGAAAACAAATGTTATTTTACTTAAAAAAAATTTGTAAGAAAATTAGTACCGGAGCTTTTTTTCCAAAATTTAGTGAAAAATGAGCACTCCTCCCATCTGTAAAAATTATGAAGGTGATTTAAGAGAGTGTGCTATCTGTTCCTGTTGCTTCTAGAAGGTGCAAACATATATATTTATGGGTAGTTTTGTTTCTTTTGAGTTAATTGCTTGAAACAATATCTAAGATCTTTTTTAAAGAAGTTAATTATATTAGTACACTTATGATTTGTATACTCAATTCTATTCCGTGTGGTTGTAATTGTGAAGAGAATAGTTGAGGGGAATTGATTCAATATCTCACAGCAAAAGGTACTTGAACTAGAAGGCAGGTATTCTGAGTTCCTCTTGTACTTAAGAGTTTTGTCATATTGTATGAATTACCTAATCTCTCTAGATATCAGTTTCTTCTATAATAATGCGGAGTAATGGACTACATGTGTCTTTCCTCAATATTAGTTATTCACATACCACCTTCAAGATTTTTATCATGTCCATGTATCACCTTTGTTATTATTTACTCAACATTATTTTGTCAACTTACTTTCTAAAAGTTATATTCTTATGTTATCCTCATCTCAAGTAATAATAGCTATGGAATCAACAGTATAAAAGTGGACTCATACTTTTCTAATTTGCATGAAAATAAAAATGTTTTGCTTATATAAAACATGTTTGCCCATGAACAACCTAAAATAACCTCCCATATCACTAGTGGTACGACATCAGGCTTTGGTAAAAATAAGATGGCAATAAATCATCTCCAAAGTCCCTTTCAGCCCTGAAAAGCTATGGATTTTCAAGTTACTATTTAGAAAAACGGAAAGGATGTAGGGTTAAATAATTTTTGTCAATTGTGTTTCAAAGAAGTAATTGTTCTCCATATCAGTCCCTTTCCAAATTATGCTAAAAACCTAATTGACACTGTAAGAAATTTAGTGAGTAATTATATATGTTATTATTTCAAGGAGAAAGTTCTTTTTATGTACTCAAAGTAAGAGCTGAAATATAAGATTTACGCTTTCACAGATTTACAGAACATCATCTTTTATGCTTATAGATTGAAATTACATGCATATAATAAAATTTATGACAATATGTTACTTGGAACTTAAAAAGAATGCTTACACAAGTAAAGAACAATTTTCAGAACTAAAATAAAATGTTTTTTTACAGTGTAATAACATAGTGGTATTCCATTTTATAAAGACAAAACTAATCATTGGCACATTCTTAGAAAACTAAGGAATCCCAGTTTTGCTGAATTTTATTAATCGTAGATGTTCCATGTATTACGCATGTTTCAAATCATTGTTACCTTTATTAAAATTATTAATAAAATATCAATACTTCTTAATTTTGTCATGAGCATTTTACTCATCTCTTAGTTTTAATTATTTTAGAGTGCCATATTCTTTTATAAATCTCCTGTTTTAACAAGAACTACAAACTTTGTGAAAATTTAGGTAATCTTTTTCTTTTTTTCTTCAAATCGCTACATAAAAGCTAGAACTGTCAAGGGGGAAAAAGATCATGAAAAACAACCAAACATCCCTGGAAGACCTGATTTTAATGCCTTAATAAATAGTTGAGTGTAACATAGTAGCCTTTAAATTTTACTCAGCATCAAACTTCTAGTGCCATAGCTCCATCTGACCCTATAAAAATGCTGTTAATGGCTCTGTTTGTTAGAATTTATTGCTATC
>NW_004444033.1:922823-924182 GCF_000243295.1 Trichechus manatus latirostris | reverse complement strand
CTTTACCTGACTAAACCCAGATTGTTAGAATCTTTATGTTAATGTCTGTATTAGTTTACCAGGGCTGCTTTTAAGAAGTGCTACAAACCTGGTGACTTATAACAATGGAATGTATTCTCTCATGGTTCTGAAGGGTAGATGTCTGAATTGAGGGTGTTGGCGTAGTCATGTTTGCTCTGAAGTTTCTAGGGAAAGAAACTTCCTTGCATCTTCCAGCTTTTGGTAGCTATAGACATTCCTTGACTAGTGATAGCATAACTTCAATCTCTGTCTCCATCATCACGTGGCTGTCTGCCCTTCGTGTTTCTTGTCTCTTCTTTTTTTATAGGGACACTAATCAAATTTGTTTCATATTCATAGTCCAGTATGACTTCATATTAACTAATTACATTTACAAAGACCTTATTTTCGAAGTCATGTTCACAGGTTCCAAGGGTTAGAACTCCAATATATCTTTTTGGGGGACACAATTCAACCTATAAAAGTGTCTTTCAAACTCATCTCAGTGATTAAAGAATCGAAGGCTTTGGAGTCAGCCATGCCTCACCTCTACAATTATCAGCACTCTTAAGAAAATCATAATTCTCTGAGCCTCTTTTGCCGCATCTGAAAATTTGGAGATTATAATACCTGCCTCACGGATTGGTATGACAATTAAATTAGAATTAGATATTTTTATTATGTGTGTAAAGTCTTCAGCACAGTAACTGGCATATGGCAAGCAACTCACTACTTAGCAGTTGTTTCTGTCCTTACTAGACTGTGCATCCCATGAGGGCAGAAACTGAATCAGGATATATTCTGACCCTGTCTCTTTCCTCATCTGGAATTCTTATTATGCATATGTTGGAAAGCTTAATTGTGTCCCACATGTCTCTTAGGCTTTGTTTATTTTTCTTCATTTGTTTTTCTTTCTGCTCTTCAGATTAGAAAATTTCAACTGACATATCTTCAAGTTCACTGATTCTTTCTTCTGCCTGCTCAAATCTGATTTGACACACTTTATTGAGTTTTAAATTTCAGTTATTGTACTTTACAGCTTCAGGATTTCTGTTTGGTTCCTTTTTTAAAATAACTTTTATCTTTATTGATATCTCCATTTGTTCAAACATTGGTCTCCTGGTCTCCTTTAGTAATTTTTCCATAACTCCCTTTGACTTTTGAGCATATGTAAGATGTTCTCATTAGGTGTCCAACTCATAGTGACCCTATGTACAACAGAAAGAAACACTGCCTGGTCCTGCACCATCTCACAATTGTTGCTATGGTTGAGTCCATTGTTGCAGCCACTGTGTCAATCCATCTCAGAGAGGGTCTTCCTCTTTTTCACTGACCCTCTGTTCTACTAAACATGATGTC
>NW_004444033.1:919792-921199 GCF_000243295.1 Trichechus manatus latirostris | reverse complement strand
CTAATGCACTAGGGATGGGTGGACAAAGGGAAGTAAAAAATTCCACAAAGCTTTCCTAATTTTTCTAAGTCAACTTTTCCTTCATTCAGAATTCCCTTACGTGCTGTAACCTTTAACTATTTTCCAAAGTTCTGACAAGGTTGGTTTCAACAATTTCTGGTTGATTTTTTGTGTTTTGATGAAGAATGTGTTGTTGGAGTTGCGTACTTCACCATTTTCTCTGAGATTACTCTCAAACAAATATTTCTTATATTTATAAAAATTTTTCAGTGACTTCATCTTTTAAGGTGTGTATAGTTTTTATGTGGATATGTCTGATTTATTTAACCAATAATTTATTGGGTGACAATAAGGTATTTCCACATAACGTTTACTCCAAAGGATATCAAGATTCAACTCAAAATGATTTCCAAGGTCAAATAGGTTTTTTAATGCTATGGGGATAAGTACAGTGAAACAGAATGTTTTGCTGAAGAACTTCTCAGAGGCATTAACATGTTACTATACATTGCAAATTTCCAAGGGGGTATAATGCACAGTGATTCTCAACTTGTTTTATCACGCAATACTGTTATTTTTCTCCAGAGGCATCTTATGTGCCAACAGCTCCTTCAAATACAATTTGGAAATTGCTGATCCAGGCTTCTAGTCTGATCTTCAAAGAGAGGTTAGGTCCTCAGAGTGAATTCTTTAAAGAATTGATTTTAGCCTTAGTATGTTGTTCAGGTATTTTGAAATACAGTTTTTACAGGATGAACGAATATTTTGACGTATGATTCTAGACTCGACTTTTGGATAAAATTTTATTAATACCTTAACCACTAAAATTAACCAGCAAAATTCCTGGTACATGTTAGGAAACTTAATAAATTTACATTGTTTATGTAAATATATTAATAGTAATGTCTATGATTATGATGAGGATAATGATAACTATGGTGATGAATAGGAGGCAGAGGTGGAGGAAGAGGTGATCATTTATTTCACCAACAACTACTGCAGTAGGAATATTATATGTAATGTATTCTTTAATCTTCTAAACCGCCACCCCCTTAACGTAGGTGTATTTTCTCAACTCACAGATATAAAAATCAAGCATCAGTTTGTTTAAAAAATTGGCCCAAAGTTACATGGGTAGTAAGCCAAAATTAAGTGCATATTATGGCTGACTTTACACTTTCTCAGTATGTTTTAATTGTTATGTAATCATTCTTCAATATATGAGTAAATAAAAGGAACATAATTAATATCTATGTAAATGTATGTGTGTTTACAAGTAGTCCCCAACTTACTATGTACTCCAGTTATGACAAACCTCACTTACAACCATTTGTTTATTTTTTTGTCCATCTTATCATTAGTATTATGTACTACATACAATGTGGCAGCATGTAATTTGCTGATGTT
>NW_004444033.1:917148-917964 GCF_000243295.1 Trichechus manatus latirostris | reverse complement strand
ATTTTTAAACTCTTCCTCATCATTTGAATAATCACTTGAGACTATCTTAGTTTTGAAATCAACTTTTTTAGCATTTCATATGAATTATTTCATAGTCTAGTATCTCCACATTTGAAATACTTATCTGTACGTATCTGTTGTTTAATTTGTGTATGTGTGTGTGGCTACCATTTATAGAGATTGCTCCCTCTTTGTTATCTATGTGAGCTCACATTTAGTTTATCTTAATCTGTGGGGAATTGGATGGCTGAAATTGTATCTGCTTCTGCCAGAGGATTGGTGTTAGCTTCTGCTGGAAGTCAGGTGTAGCAGCCAATCTGGACACTTTGCCTCCCTCCTTGGTCTCCAGCTTCATCTTGGCTGGTAAAATTCTCCTCCATTTATGTGTCCTGGGCCCAAGTTTTGGTCTCTGGGTATTAGTCCTCAGAGCAATCTCTCCTTTATCATGTGCACAGCAGTCATTGTTCTGGTTTCAGCTCATACTTTATTTTCCAAATGAAGATAGGATAGGAGCTACTAGTTCCTCAGTCAGGAAATTTTCCTTACTTCTTCTGAGACTAGTAATACACTTAAAATGAGGTTTTGTGTGGACTCTAAAATCTGCTTATTTATTTTAGCAGATAATCCTTCAGAGTTTTTAATCCACCATATTGGTATTAACCGGTAATTTGATTCTGCGTTCTGATTTTGACCTGCCTTGGGATTGTTATAATTGTACTATTTTCCTGCATAACTGCATCCGGTTTCTGGCATTCAGCTCTGGCTTTGAGAATGACTCAGATTCAAAGGCTGTGCCCACCAGGGTCAAACAGATTC
>NW_004444033.1:898931-915405 GCF_000243295.1 Trichechus manatus latirostris | reverse complement strand
GGACAAAACCCTTTAATTTTAAACATGTGTACAATTGTTAAATGTGATTTCCATAAGTTATCTAATTTCTACTGCCATTATGTGTGGTAAAGATAATATAGCAATCTGAAAAATATATTTCTGGGGAGACTTCTCTTCACCAGAAATACAAAGGGAAAGAGCATGAGCACAATATATTTGAAATGAAAAGAGGTTTGATGTTCCGTCAGAAATATTTTCTAAAGAAAGATGAAATTGATAAACATTAACTGCAAAACATTTGGTCAACATCACAATGCATAAAGGAAAAAACATGAAGTGCTGGGATCTAGAGTAAGACAACAAAAGTTTGAACTCCAACTTAACCGTTTATTTGTTCTGTAATTTCAGCAAGTTTTCAAATGTTTCTAGACCACAGATTCCTCATTTGTAAAATAAGATTTTTCTATAAGGTTATAATGAAAATTACTTAATTGCCAGAAGCTGTAAATAGCAATAATATGCTGTATTATTAATGGGATCGGAATCCTAAAGGCATTGGTTATTTTAAAAAAAAACATTGCAATAAATACTCTGGTACATGAACCTCAACTCTTTCTTTAGTACAACTTTTTATGTACAATTACTTCATAAAATATATTCAATATCTTTCAATATAAAATGCCAAATTGTTCACCTGGAATGTTATTAATTTACATACCTGCCTATGGTGTATGAGTCCTAGTCCAGATAAATATTGTGACACTGGCTATTATTATTATTTTTTTATTCTCTTAACATAAATTATCCTTTTACTATTTGAGCATTTACTGTTTTCCTATTGATTTTTATTTCAGTTCTATTAAATTTGGAAGAAAAATACTTTGTTCGTTTTATTCTTTCAAATAATATGGATATATAATATCAATTAAGAATAAATATATTAGACTTTGATTTACATAGGAAGAATGTAAGTATATATATATAGATAAAATGGGTCTCTATTATAAATGGAGAATTTTAACCTATTATTTTGCAACTAATTTTTCACTTATACAAAGGAAAGCTCTTATTGCCTGGATCTTCTAGAAACACGTTTAAAAAAAGTGGTGCTAGCAGCATTCTTATCTTGCCCCCCACTTAACAGGAATACCTTCGGAAAAACACCTTTGACTTGTTATGGACAGTTGCATTCAGATAAATGCTGATGACATAACCTCTATTCTTAGTTTATTAGGAATTATTATAAAACTTACTGTGGACATTTATCAAATGTTTTGATATCCCTGGATATAACTAATTTTTATCCTTTATCCTGGATGTAACTAATTTTTATCCTTTAATATAATAATGGGCTTCTTAATTTAAAATATCCTTGGATTCTTAAAATACACCCTTCTTGGTCTTTATTCTATTTATATGGTGCTAAATTTAAAGTGCAGGGCATTGCCCTACAAAAAGCAACCTTGGAGATTTTATTATGTGTTCCTTTTCCGCTACAGTTTAAAACATGATAGAGAAGTCCAAGCTATAATATCAGCTACCCCTTACACTTAGTAATTCTTTTCGAAGTCAACTGTCTATTTATCTCCATTTCAGCAAGACTTACAGAATTGCAAGGAAGGGTGGGAAAGTTTGACAAAGTTTCATAGAAGCTGAGGAATTTTTACTGGCTCTTAAATAAATAATGGATATTCACAAACACAGAAGAGAAGATGGCATGAAATCATAAAAGAGATATTAGGAATAGAAAATAGGGAAAGATGTTCAGCAAAGGCAGAACTGTGTTTGGCATGTATCGTGAGCAATGACTGAAGAAGTGGATAAAAATGATGAGAGATCTAATTGGGGGATATATTGGCATAAAATCGAGTAGAGTGTTAACTATGGAGGAGTCTGACTTTTATTCAGTAAGTGGTTGCAGAGTCAGAGACTGACATTTAAAGCTATGTCTTCTGTAGTTGTGTATGGGCTGAATTATACGAACATTCTCTGGAGACAGGGAGACTAGTAAGAAAGTCCCCAGCATCCTCTACGTGTAGATCTTACATCCTTGATGCGAACGGAAAATCTGACAAAGGATTCTCTTGTTGGCACAATAAGGTAGCTGTTTATAAAGACAGTTTGTCATGTTGGCCAGTGGTTTCCTAATTTAACTCTTGAGTTCTTTCAAAACTCTTGGGTAGATGTCCAATGGCCTCTCAATTTATCTACATAAACAGATGTTTCTAACAGAATCACTTAATTTTTTTAATGGAATGTATGATGCTATAGAAATGAACTCTTTGCTACAGAAGAAATATTTGTTGCAGCTATATTTTATTTAAAGACTTATTTCACATGACCATACAGCTTGATTTTGGACTTGGTGACCATAATTTTACAACTGATATTCTTTTGATAATGTTATTTCATGTTAAATATCTAACTATAGGAAAATCAAACATGATTTTTGTTATCACCCTCTGAATGTTTCTATTCTATGGCTTTTATTGCTTGGTGTGAAGCCGGCCGTCAGAGAAGGGGAGGGTTTGGAGTAATTTTCTTATTGGTGGCATCATTTTTCCCTGTGAGTTTTCTACTGTCAGAGACAGTTCTTTATTCTGAGGATAACATTTCTTCAGTTAAAAAAGTTCTAGTACAATAAAAAAAAAATTAAAAGAAACTATTTGTTCTGTAAACCTTCATCTAAAGTACAGTTAAAAAAAAGAAAAAAAAAAGTTTTATAGAGAGCTTCTTGTGAGCCTGTAGTCAACATAGATCAGAATCTGCTCCCCTTGCCACATTCAGACTTCCTATAAACAGTCAAATCAGAAGAGAATACTTATCATATACTAAAGAAATGAATGTATGAGTCAAGCATTTTATGCCAAGTTAAGTACTGCTTACTGTATGAAAACTTCAATAAAAGATTTTTGAACATGCAAGAGCTCATGGGATATTATCCTCCCGAGTTATTTAGAAAACATCTACATGATGCATTTTGTTAATACGCTAAATCACTGGGGGAATTTCAGCAAAAGATTCAAATATATTTAACTGCAATTCTGAGAAAAAACTAAGGTGGGCAAAAGGGTGACTGAACAGAATGTAGATTTCATATATCCAGACAGGTACAGAAATATTAAATATCAAAACTGAGGAGTCGGACAAGGAGTGGGAGGAAGAAGGTAGGCAATAGATTTGATTGATATGATTTCCTCATATGTGATGGCTCACAAATCAAGTTGTAGACGTATAAGCATATTTAACAGTACAAAGTAAACATGAACAAAGATAACACTATTGATTAAAGTGGATGTGAAGGAGAGAGAAGGGAGGAAAGAGACTAGCTGAGTCAAAAATTGTTTAGAGAGTAGGTAACAAATGGATCCTGCCAAAAACAGAGGGTTCAGAATACTATATTAATGCAACCACTAAGACAAAAATATGAACTTTCCTACACAAAGACTTTCAAAACATAAACTTAAAAAGGAAAACATAACATCACATAATGTCAGAGATATGACCAAAATTGTCTGAAGTGTTAATAGATGTATGTAGTAAACTTGCCTATTAAAGGAAAAAGAATTTTCAAATTTGATCACAAAGCGAAACCCAAATCTCTGTGGTACAGATACAAAATCAAAGTGATTTACAAAGTTTGAAAATAAAAAGATGGGTAAAAGCAACAATAACTAAAACAACACCAATAGTGAAAATTTATAGACAAGGTGTTTTACCCAAAATACTTAAACAAGAGAAATAGGGTAGATGGTATTATCGTTAGACTATTAGTTTTTTTCCGCTTTTGGCACGGGCTGAAAATGTAATGGATTCAGAGAGGTGTCTCACGCTCAAATACCTCAAGTGTTTAAGAAATCTTCAGACTGATGTTATGACAGAAGATGCTTAAACTTATTAAGGACACGAGAGGATGTTATGAAATAATTTCTTCCAAAAGATACACATACTGAAGAAAATTGAAAAAATACAGATATTTCGAACGAAGAACATAAAATAGCCTAGTTGTTTTAACCAGTCATAAATACTACTAGTAATTGAAGTATTTTTATTTGTAATATTTTCTTTTTATGTTATTGGTGGCACATTGATTAAAGCAATTGACTGCTAACTGAAAGGTCAGAGGTTTTGAAACAAACAGTAGCTCCATGGAATAAAGTGTGGCAGTCTGCTTCTGTAGAGATTTACAGCCTTGGAAACCCTATAAGGTTGCTATGAGTCAGAATTGACATGATAGCAGTGAGTAGTCTGCTTTCCCAATGAAATGATAAAATGGACATTTTTCCATTGCACTTTAATATCTATAATATACAGATATACTATACCACTCTATTGAGAAACACTTAATTTAAGTTGTAATTTTTCACTTTTATAAATATTATTGTAATGAAGAGGATCTTATGTGAACCTGCATCTTTGATTACATCTTTAGAATTAATTACTGGAAGTAGGATTTGTAAATCAAGGTGCATAAGGATTTTTTTAATGAGATGCTTTTAATAATTTACGCTGTCACCCTCAGTGTATGCTTGCATATCTTATCTGCCTCTTTGTTTTACATTAAGTATTTAAGAAACTAAGAGTTCATCAATTTTGTAAGTTTAAAATCTATTTTACTTGTATTAATTTGCACCCTTTCTTTACTAGTGATACCCATTGCCGTCAAGTTGATTCCAACTCACAGGGATCCTATAGGACAGAGCAGAACTGCCCCGTAGGGTTTCCAAGGAGCTGCTGGTGGATTCGAATTGCCGACCTTTTGGTTAGCAGCTAAGCTCTTAACTGTGCCACCAGGGCTCCTTACTAGCGACAGAGAATATTTTTATAGTGTTAATTATTTCACAATATTTTTCTTATTTTTCAAATTAAGTATTTATGAGTTCTAACCATGTTAAATTGGGAATATTGATGACACCCATTTGTATAAGCTCTTGTCTACTAAGGAAGTTATCACTTTGTTATATTTCTTTTAAAGCTAACCACTCCTCCCCAGTTTTTCCTTTGTCTTCTGGTTTTGCTCATAGTTTTCCTTGATATCCAGCCATTGTAACTTTCATGGAGAATTGCAGAATTGCTTTACTCTTTTATCACTTCTTCAACTGTTCTTATCATTTTTACTCCATACAGAAAGTAAACTAATGGGCACTGATATTATCTTCTAATTAGTATGGTTCCTTTTTTGATTGATTTCATAACTGCTAGGATTTTTTTCGTCGCAAGGTATGTGATGTAAATCTATAATTTTGCTTCTCTTTAAATAATTTAAACTATGGTCTCGGAACCATTTGTTGGTTAACGCTTTTGCCACACAGATTTCTGAGGTTGCAGTGTCTTCTTCAGTATATCACTTTTCTATTGCTGCTGTAGCAAATGATGATAAACTTCATGGCTTAAATCAAGGTTTCTCAGGGCTTCCTTGCTTTCTGCATTGCATAGGAGAGAATGTCTTTCTTTGCCTTTTCCAGCTCTAGAGGCTGCCTCCATCTCTTGGCTTGTAGTCTCTTCCCTCATTTTCAATGCCAGCAATGGTGGGTCCAGTCTATCTCATATCATGTCTATGTGCACCCTTTTCTATTGTTGCATCTCTTTGTCTTCACAGCTAGGGAAGTTTCCCCACTTATAAGGACTCATATGATTAGAGTGGGCTCACCCAGATAATCTAGGATAATCTCCCCATCTCAAGGTCAATATCCTTAGTCTTATCTGCAAAGTCTCTTTTGCAATATATGATAATATTCACAGGTTCTAGGGATTGGGTTGTAGATATCTTTTACCAAGGGCAGGGGGCATTATTCTGCCTACCACATTCTGTTAAACATTTTAGCATATCATAATGTATCACTGAGGTTTTCATTCTGTGCTACTAACCTGTTGCCGTTGAGTTGATTCTGACTCATAGTGACCCTACAGGACAGAGTAGAACTGCCCTGTGTGGTTTCCAAGTAAGGGCTTGTGGATTCGAACTACTGACCTTTTTGTTAGCAGCCGTAGCTCGCTGTAGCTGTTAACCACTGCGCCACCAAAGCGCCGCTCTGTGCTGCTGATCTGTTACATCTATTCCTGCTGTAATATTACCCAGATTTTTGTTAATTTGTACTATACTTTAATCTCTGGAAGTCCTAGGACTTTTGTTCCTTGTAAATTTTATTTTTCAAAATGTTCTTGGTATTTATTTATTTTAGTTTTCTTCCTTGGAAACTGCATTAGAACTAATTTACTGTGTTTGTGAAACATTCTTTAATTTTTTATTTGAATTGTATAAATCCTTCAAATTAGTTCAAGGGAAACTAACACCTCCAACAAACATATTCCCATTGTGTTGTGTGCCATCGAGTCGATTCCAAATCATGGTGACCCTATAGGACAGAGTAGAACTGCCCAGTAGATATCCTAGGCCGTAATCTTTATGGGAACAGATCACCAGTTCTTTTCTCTAGTGCAGCTTGTGGCTTCAAACTGCCATCCTTTTGGTTAGCAGCCCAGTGCTTCACCATTGCACCACCAAGGTGCCTTCCATATTTCCATTACAGTTTATAAAAACTTAGGGAAAGATTAAAATTTCCATCAAACTGTTCCCAATATTTCTTGTTGCATTTATCCCTAGCTGTTTTATTTTGTTGTATTGTTGTATATGGGGTTATTTATCTATTATATAATCTTTTGGATATATAGGAGAATGTTGATTTTTTTATATTTGCTTTTTATGTGGCTAATCCTTTGAATTATTTGATTGGTTCTAATAGATTCCAACTAGTCTACTGAATTTTCTAAATGATCAAATATTTGCTCATACTACCAATTTTCATATGTAAACAATAATCACTTAGTTTTTTTTTCTAAGTCTAGATATAATGTGTGGTTGTACACACTTCCACCCTAAACCTCCCAGGAATGTAGCTCAGCAAATCTATGTCAATAAGCATGGTGCAATCCTTTTTAAACCAAAATTGGCAAGCTGTATCATGGATAATTTCATATTTTTACAGTCTAAAATATTATAAGAAATAAAATAGCATCAGTCATGTATTCAGCTGATATAGAAGAACACAAATAATAAACCTGATGTCAGATATACTAATTGATAAATTAAAATGTCTATTTGATAATTTTGCTCTGTCACTGCCTTTCAGCCAAAGATTACCAGCAAAACAAGTTGTATTTATTAATCACTGCAACAAAGGAGAACACATACTGTGGGGAACCATTGCTATCTTAGCGACAGGGAGTTAGAGAGGATTTATCATAAGATTTGAGGTTGTGTTGTTGACTTTGGGAAGAGTTTAAGGAAGTGAGGTTTTGCTCTGGATTGGATATTGTCAGGATTGAGGTGTAATGCTGTGATTGCTTGTCCTAATAAATCTTATCTAGAAGGAGGGCAGACTAGACGGAGGCTAAAGCAACAGTCACTCAGATCTGCCAGAATAGGAGGATATTTGTTTTTTTGAGTATGTACATGTTGTTTGAGCAATGTTAGGTATTTTTTCTGTGTTTGGGTATAATTTTAGAGCTCATCTTGATCCACCATTGTCACAGAGTGACCTTGCCTGAGCTTGATGTTTGGTTAATTGTTTATGTTCATCCCGAGAGCATCAGGGTCTTGCTGTGAGTACCAGGCCAACTCCCAGATGTTAGAAGCTGCTCTTCTCTCTCAGCACCATCTAGACCACACCACAATGACATTACCTCCCCCAAAGAGTTTTGTGTTATTTATATGAGAGTGCTGCATTTCAATGCTAATTTTTTGGGGGATATGAGGTAATCCATTTTAATTGCTGTTGTTGTATACTATACTGGAGTTAATTATGGTAAATATAATCATGAGTTCTGTTCATTTGTTTTTTTAATGCTAAACACAGAATTAAAATTTCTGGCAATTTTTTTTCTCTCTTGCACTGCTACCGAGAACATCTGTTTTGGGAATTCATCTTTGAAGCTCTGAAATTCTGGGCTCAGAAAGGTATTCTGAATTTCATACCTTTGTGTCTATGTATGCAAAAGGAGCCCTGGTGGAGCAGTGGTTAAGTGCTCGGTTGCTAACCAGGAAGTTGGTGGTCATTACTAAATAAACAAGATAATTTGCATTTCTGGTAGCTAAGGCTTTTGGCATATGTAAGTAGTCATTATGCAAATTAATATATAAAAATTTATGTAAAATGGCATATGTATGTATTTACATTCTGTCTTATCATAAAGCAGATTTAACATGATAAATGTGGTATTATATTTTTTAAATTTAATGAGAAGTATCCCCAGATAAAATAGAACTCTTATAGAAGAATTATGATCGTGATGGGGTTTATGTGAGGAATGCTTTAATAATTCTCTCTTAATTGCAAAAGAAAAAAGCCACTAGAATTTTTCTACATAGATGTCGTGGATTGAATTGTGTCCCCCCCAAAATGTATCAACTTGGCTAGGCCATGATTCTCAGTAGTGTGTGAGTGTCCAACATTTTGTCAACTAATGTGATATTCCCATGTGTTGTAAATTCTATCTTTATGATGTTAATGAGGTGGGATTAGTGGCAGTTACACTAATGAGGCCGGACTCAGTCTATAAGAGTAGGTTGTGTTTTAAGTAAATCTCTTTTGAAATATAAAAGAGAGAAGCAATCAGAAAGAAAGGGGGATCTCATACCACCAAGTAAGCAGCGGCAGGAGCAGAGCACGTCCTTTGGACCCAGGGTTCCTATGTGGAGAAGCTCCTAGACCAGGGGAAGATCGATGACAAGGACCTTCCTCCAGACCTTACAGAGAGAGGAAACCTTCCACTGGAGCTGACACCCTGAATTCAGACTTCTAGCCTTCTAGACTGTCAGAGAATAAATTTCTGTTTGTTGAAGCCATCTACTTACAGTATTACTATTATAACAGCACTAGATAACTAAGACAATAGTTGATAAACTACCCAGTTTTTTTAGTTTTTAAATAAATGGATAGAAAATAGAAGATTTATAGGGCTAAAAATACAACAATATTTACTAAATTATTAGACTGGGTAAGTCTGGTATGTTTTCTGCCCACTGGGATCAAAGTAGTAATTCAGAAATCTCCTAGGGCCAGAAAAAACAGCCACATGTGTTTAGATCTCGACATTCATAAATATTAAAGATATGATAAATAATATGTTTTCTGTGTGAGTTGGTATTTGTTGTCAATGGAATAAAAAGAAAGGGTTTTTCTACTATCACTCTGATGAAGAAATAAGGTTGTGTATAATACAAGACATTAGATCTAAATTATTTTTAAATTTATTGATCAAGTTAGCTAGGGATTTTATTTCAAAAAGTGCACTTAGAAATCCAGAACCAGGAACTGCTTCTAAAGGATGTCTTTCTACTTGTAATTCATGGCAATTATATTCAAAACAAAGTTTTGAGTACTATAGATGGTAACAAGCTCACGTAGAAAAAAAGAAAAAAGCACAAACAAAAATTCACAAAGGGATGATTTTTAAGCTCCATAATTTTAGTCTTATAACCATTATTTTTGTCTTTATTTTTGTTTGGTTGGCTGTCTATTTCTTGACAAACAAAATAAGTAAGAGATGTCATCACAGAATCAGCAGGATTTCATACTATTAAAGGTAGGTTTATAAGGGTACTCCAAAACTGCCAGAGTTAAATATAGGCGATGTCTAAGGTAAAAAAACAAAAATTGCATATAACCATATATATATATAATCATATATAACCTCATATATACTGGATTATGCAGGTGGGATTTTTTTTTATCAATTCTGAAGTGTTAGTACTGCACCACACACCACCACTTGCCATTGAATTGATTCTGGCCCCACGTGTCTCAGAGTAGAAATATGCTTCATTGGCTTTCAATTACTGATTTTTCAGAAGTAGATCACCAGGCCTTTCTTCTGAGGCACCTCTGGGTGAACTCCAACCTCCAACCTTTCAGTTAGTGGCTGAGAGTGTTAACTGTTTGCATCAATCAGGGACTCCAAGGGCTCCAAGTAGTACTAACATCGTTTCATTTTTCAGGCTGCTGGCTGAGCAATATCCTTGTGACATTTCTTTCTCTCTTATTTACCTTTTATGTCTATGTTTATTTTTAACTGGTCATTTACTATACATTGGCAAATTGGACAAGCTTAACTTCCTTAGTGTTCTTTCCTGTTAATTTTCTCTTTCCAGCTAATTTCTTTTCTCCTCACATGTGGGTGCACATTCATTCTGGAGTCATGATGTATATGCTTAACCTCTTTACTGCATGTACAAAGAAAAAGCCAAATTTTATATAGTTCTTTATGTTTATTATTTGGATCTGAGTAAACCGATACTAAGCACATTTTTTTAAATTTCTATATTGAAATGCATCTTTCATTTTGAGGTTTGATTGAATTCCTGCTTATCAGATATTTATTCACTTAATTTACCAGACTCAAATACAAACAAAGCAGCACATTCCTTAAAGCTTTCTCCTTAATGATGTCTAGGAAATGGATCATATAAAGATTTAGAAACAATACATTGAATGAATATTTAACAGTAGACTGGCCCATTAAATAATATCACCCCTGAGTACTGTGCTCCTTAAAATAATTGTCTAGATGAAATCAAATGGTAAACATTTACTCTTGGCCAAAGATGAGAAGGCAAGAGGGGACAGGGAAGCTAGATTAATGGAAACAAACAACCAAAATGGAAATAACCAGAATGCTGATATATTGTGAAGATTGTAACTAATGTCACCGAATAAGATGTAAAAACATATTTTAAATGAGAACCTAATTTCCTGTGTAAACTTTTACCAAAAACACAATAAAATATTTAAAAAAAGAGACTTAACAGTGGTTTGTATTGCTAATTAGAATTGGACTCACTCCATCATGATCATTTCAAGTTCATAAACTCACTCAAAGGAAATGTTATCTTTAGAACAGGGAAGCAAAATGTGGAAATTTTGAATCTTCTTTGTGTTTTCAATGGGTTCTCCTTATTCAGAACATATGGGCTTTTTATGCATAATGGACTAACTAAAAATCTAAGGTCCACCAGAGAGTATGCAATGATAAGAGTGCTATCAGCAGCTGGAGCTCTTGTCCTCCTCTGCAGACAGGAAAAAAGGACACTCAGTGTGCTAATCCGTGCTGCAGTGGTAGAGTCACTGTTAGCAGCCAAAGCATGGAGAGAGTTAAGGGATCCTATGAAGGTTACCGCTGAAATGAAAATCCTAACTAGCTCCATGCAGGACAACTTGAAACAACTGCTGTCTTGTCAGTTTTGAGATCAAGAATCAATGCACAATCATTAATGCTAACAAGAATGCACTTCATTACCCTTCATTCTCAGAATCTCGCTCTGTCCTGCCAGAAACATCCCCTTCACTGCAGTTGTGGAGATTCTGGTAGACGTGGGCTCATACGATTTAAATTCTCTAGTAAGTCCTTTTAAGAAGAAAAGAGAAAAAGAGCGAGTGGGAGAGCGAGACAGAGAACATAAAACTTCATAAAATCCAGAAATACCGATTTTAGAATTAAGCCTATATTCCAATAAATTTATTTTGGGGGAATGACTGAGTTGTTCACATGACATTCCTAAAAATGAAGACAATATGTAAGTCTGTTTTCTCTGGTGGTAGACAGGAGTGGGCGATTTGGGGTAGCAGCTAAGGTTGTGTAAAAAAACCAAGCCAAACCCGTTGCCGTGGAGGGGATTCCGACTCATAGCGACCCTATAGGACAGAGTAGAACTGCCCCATAGGGTTTCCAAGGTGTGCCTGGTGGATTTGAACTGCTGACCTTTTGGTTAGCAGCTGAACTCTTGACCACTGTAGAGAAGATTAAATATTATATTTTGATTAGCACATATATTTATGAATGTTTCATAAATGTTTCAATATTAAATTTTTCTCAAATATCTTGAAATTTACTCTGACTACTTTTTCAAACATTTTAAAGCATGCTTAAAATACACTTGAATAACTGTGATTATTCATCTAAAATTTTTTCTTAAGTCATTTGTATATATACCTATGGAGTTAATTTTCAATCGATCTTCCGGTAATATTTTTCTCTTTTAAATTGTGTGAGGTCTTTGACAAACAGTTTTTAATTTCAGGTTTTTATTTGTCATAATTGTTTGGCAATTGTTCTATTATCAAAACATTTTATAATTTTTAATATTAGCAGTGGTAGTGATATAAGAACTAGCATTGTTAGAGTTCTTCATGATTTACAAATGTTCACAATTCCCACTTGAAAAAGTCAGTATTAATTACCATTAAATTTTTACAGGGTCATAATATCTTACATAAATGTAATACAGTTAGTTAAAGAAATTTTAATATACAGAAATTTAGGGAAAAAATATAAATCAATTCTGTTTCAGTCTAGTATTTTTTCTACGACTAGCTATTTTTACATAGTTTAAATCATATGCTATATACATTTTAATTTTGTCTTTGCATTTATCATTACATAAAAGTACTGTTCTAAAATCTAGAAAATTCCTTCATAAAAAAGGAAACATGCCACACTTGTTAAACATATTAAAAATAATTTCAACTAACTAACCCTTGAGGAACTATAAACTAATATATGATTTGGGAATATATCTCAAAACAATTTTTATAGATAATTCTTAACAGTGGAAAGGATGTAGAGAAACAAGATTTCCTGCACAGTAATGATGAGAAAAATAATATATGGTCACAATAGTGCAGGGCTTTGAACTAGTTCATCCCAGTTCAACTATGGTTGAGGAAGTGAAACTGGAGCAGACTCGAATTTTCAAAACTTGGGTGAACCAGCACAATAACCGAAATGGGAAAAATTATGGGATAAAGCCCTGCTGGAAATTTAATCTGCTTCTTAGAAAACAAAGGCAGCATATGCATTGCATAGCAACCAAATCTCTTGCCTGTTGGATTTGGAGCAGAGTCGGAAACGGTGGTGCCCCACTCAAAGATGGCAGCCAACTGCACTGCTTTGAAAATGTGTCATTCACCACAGTCCTGCCAATAGTTCAATCTCATGCAGCAGGCTACTGAAAGGACTCACTATGTCTCTTCCAAGTCTTCCATTCCAGGGCTTCAACCTGAAATTTTTCCTGGTCCCAGTATTGTTTCAGATCATCCAGATTTAAAAAATTTGGGTCTGTTCCTGTTTTGCTTCACTGGCTATGACTGAACCAGTTCGAACTAGTTTGAAACCCTGCTAAGTGTTAGAAAGCACTGTGGAAATATGTTACAAAACTGTAAACACACTGACATTGTTTGGACCAATAATTATATTCCTGGGAAAATTTCTCATAGAAATAATCATAAAAACAAAAAAGGCAAAAATATGTGTTTCACAGTCTTATTTAAGCATAAAAAAAAAAGGAAATGGCCTAAATGCTGAATAACAGAAATGACTGAATAACTTGCAGTCTATTGCCTCTATTCAATAGCATGCATCACTTTAAAAAATTTACCAACACTATGTTAAAAATATTTCTCAGTGAGGCGGGGCCAAGGTGGAGTAGTCAGCCACTTCCTGTGGTCCCTCTTACAACAAAGATCCAAGAAAACAAGTGAATTGATTGTGTATGACAGTCTAGGAGCACTGAACATCAAAGTCAAAGTTGAGGAATCAGACTGAGCAGCAAGGGGAGGGGGAGATGTTTCAGAAGTAGCACAGAGTTGTCAGACCTCACCAGTGGGAACCGGCACCCTGCAAGCTGGACCTGCTGGAGTGCATGGTGAGGCAAGCAGCGGCTCTCGGGATGTGTTTTCCACATTAGGAGAGAACAAGCAGAGGAGAGTCTACTCGACATACCAGAACCAGTGAGAAGCAGTGCTCCGTCAGCAAAAGGTAAGTATGTGCATCTAACCTACCACGCAGATCAAAAAGCACCCCCTTTGGGAAGAATCGCTCTCTCATTTACCTGCCCCCTCCCCACTCTGCACCAGGTCTGGGCTGGCTTCAGTGATTGCCGTGTCTCCTGGGCCAGAAGTAGGACCAATCAAGTGCCCCGAGCCATTCTCCCAGCTTTAGAGAGGGAAAAAATTAACAAACAGAAAAAACAATCCACCAGCTCCCCTAAGCCAAGAACTCAGAGCAGGAACAGCTCCTTTGCCTAGGCACAGACATAAGGGGTCCATGGACTTTGACTGCCTTTCACCAATACATAGATCTGTGTGGGCCCATTTCAACAGTGTAGGCCCTCATTAGCACAGTACAACAGGGTATATATCTGAAGCCTAATTTCAACTGTATTAGCTATAAGGTGGAGTGGCAGGTTTGTGACATTTTTCACCACTGTGTCCATTAAGCAGGGTCCTCATCTACCCACATCAGGGAACTGAGGACTGGTGATTCCATACATGCCACCTAGCCACCCACTACAGGGGTCCAAGAATAAGTGGTGCCTCCCAGTCTTTACAGCCAACAGCACTGGGTGCCCATAGTCCAGCTGTAAAACTCACCCACCTATGTGTTCTAGGGAACAGAGACACACTTTCTTCCCAGACACTCGGGGCAGCCGTCATCACCCTGCCTTGCTCAGTACATGACCCCCTACTGTAGTCACATACCTGTGCCTACCCCAATCATCCTGCAACACACACTTGGTGATCAACTACCTGGACACCTGAGCTGAATCCATATAAAAAAAGTAAACAGAGTCCTGGGCTCACATACCTAGTAACAGCTCTAGGGTGATAGGATGTGACAGCTTCAAAGGCACCAATAATCAAACTAGCTCACATGAGCAGCCTATTTGGATGTATCAAAACAAAACTAAACAAGAAGCTAGGACACAGTAAGAAAACATAAAATAAATATAATAACTTATTGTTGGCTTGGAGACAACAGTCAATATCAAATCACATAAAGAGGCAGACCATGATGGCTTCAGCAAGCGCCCAAAACAAAGAATCAAGAAATCTTCTGGAGGAAGAGAACTCCCTGGAATTACTGGAGGTAGAATTCAAAAGATTAATACACAGAGCTCTTCAAGAATTCAGGAAGGAGATCATGAAAAATGCACAACAAGCCAAGGAACACACAGACATGACAATAGAGTAAATTAAGAAGGTTATTCAAGAGCATAATGACAAATTTAACAGGTTGCAAGAATCCTTAAAGAGACAACAAACAGAAATTCAAAAGATTGACAATAAAATTTCAGAATAAGACAATAGAAAGTCATAGGAGCAGAATTGAGGCAATGGAAGTCAGAATTAGTGAGATTGAAGATAAAGCCCTTGGCACTAACGTATTAGAGGAAAATTCAGATAAAAGGATTTAAAAAAATGAAGAAACCCTAAGAATTATGTGGGACTTTATCAAGAGGAATAACCTACAAGTGATTGGAGTATAAGGAACAGGGGGAGATAACAGAAACTATAGAGAGAATTTCTGAAGATTTGTTGGCAGAAAACTTCCCTGACATTGTGAAAGATGAAAAGATATCTACCCAAGAAGCTCACTGAACCTCACACAAGGTAGATCCCAAAAGAAAGTCACACAGACATATTATAATCAAACTGCCAAAACCAAAGACAAAGAGAGAATTTTAAGAGTGACTAGGGATAAACAAAAAGTTATCTACAAAGGAGACTCAATAAGGCAAATCTCGGACGACTCAGCAGAAACCATGCAGGCAAGAAGGCAATGAGATGACATATCTAAAGCCTTGAAGAATAAAAAAAAATTGCCAGCCAAGAATTATATACCCAGCAAAACTGTCTCCAAATATGATGGTGAAATTAGGGGATTTCCAGATAAACGGAAGTTTAAGGAATTTGTAAAAACCAAACCAAAATTACAAAAATACTAAAGGGAATCCTCCAATTAGAATATCAATAATATCAGATAACAGCCCAAGACTAGAACACAGGACAGAGCAACCAGATATCAACCTAGATAGGGAAGTCACAAATAAATCAAAGCTAAAACACTGAAAATAGGGAAACAGAGATATCAATATGTAAAAGATGACAACATTAAAAAAAAGGGGGATTAAATAATGTAGTCATAGATCTTTCATATGGAGAGGAAGTCAAGGCAATATAAAGAAATAAAAAATTGGTTTGGGCTTACAAAAATAGATGTAAATATTAAGGTAACCATAAAGGAAACTAACAATCCCACACATCAAAATAAAAAAAAAGAAAAACAGAAAGACTCAGCAAATACAAAATCAACAATGAAAAGAAAATACATAAAGAAAAACGACTCAGCACAAAAAATTAAATGGAACAAAGAAACTGTCAACAATATAAAAAAAAATGTTAAAATGGCAGCACTAAACTTATACCTATCAGTAATTACACTGAATGTAAATGGACTAAAAGCACCAATAAAAAGACAGAGACTGACAGAATGGATTAAAAAAACAGGGTCTGTCTATATGCTGCCTACAAGAGACACACTTTGGACTTACAGACACAAACAAACTAAAACTCAAAGAATGTAAAAAATATATCAAGCAAACAACACTCAAAAAAGAGCAGGAGTGGCGATATTAATCTCTGACAAAATAGACTTTAAAGTAAAATCCACCACAAAG
>NW_004444033.1:896331-898831 GCF_000243295.1 Trichechus manatus latirostris | reverse complement strand
CAAACAACACTCAAAAAAGAGCAGGAGTGGCGATATTAATCTCTGACAAAATAGACTTTAAAGTAAAATCCACCACAAAGGATAAGGAAGGACACTACATAATGATTAAAGGGTCAATACACTAGGAGGACATAACCATAATAAATATTTACACATCCAATGACAGTCCTCCAAAATATGTAAAACAAATTCTAACAGCATTGGAAAGAGAAATAGACAGCTCCACAATAATAGGAGAAGATTTCAAAACAACACTTTCAGTGAAAGACAGGACATTCAGAAAGAAGCTCAATAAAGACATGGAAGATCTAAATGCTACAATCAACTAACTTGATCTCATAGACATATACTGAACACTCCACCCAACAGCAGCCAAGTATACTTTCTTTTCCAATGCACATGGAACATCCTCCAGAATAGACCACATATTGGGCCATAAAGCAAGCCTTAACAAAATTCAAAGCATCGAAATATTACAAAGCATCTTTTCTGACCATAAAGCCATAAAAGTAGAAATCAATAACAGAAAAAGCAAGGAGAAAAAAAATCAAACACGTGGAAACTGAACAAAAACTTCCTCAAAAACGACTGGGTTATAGAAGAAATTAAGGATGGAATAAAGAAATTCATAGAATCAAAGGAGAATGAAAACACGTTCTAACAGAACCTTTGGGACACAGCAAAAGCAGTGCTCAGAGGTCAGTTTATAGCAATAAATACACACATCCAAAAGGACGAAAGGGCCATAATCAGAACATTAACCCTACAACTGGAACAAGTAGAAAGAGAGCAGCAAAAGAAGCCCTTCGGCGCCGGAAGTAAGGAAATAATAAGAATGAGAGCAGAATTAAATGAAACCGAGAATAGAAAAACAGTTGAAAGAGTTAATAAGACCAAAAGCTGGTTCTCTGAAAAGATCAAAAACATAGATAAACCATTGGCCAAACCGACAAAAGAAAAACACGAGAGGAAGCAAATAACCCGAATAAGAAATGAGATGGTTGATATCACAACAGAGTCAACTGAAATTAAAAGAATCGTAACAGAATACTATGAAAAATTGTACTGCAACAAATTTGAAAACCTAGATGAAATGGACAAATTTCTAGAAACACACTACCTACCTAAACTAACACAAATAGAGGTAGAACAAATACACCTATAACAAAAGAAGAGATTGAAAAGGTAATTTAAAAACTTCCCCTTCCCCCCCAAAAAAAAACAAAAAACAAAAAAAACCCTGACCCTGATGGCTTCACTGGAGAATTCTATCAAACTCTCAGAGAAGAGTTAACATGACTACTGCTAAAGGTATTTCAGAGTATAGAGGATGGAATACTCTCAAAATCATTGTATGAAGCCAGCATAACCTTGATAACAAAATTAGGCAAAGATACCACAAAAAAGAAAATTACATACAAATATCCCTCATAAACATAGAATGAAAAATCCTCAACAAAATTCTAGCCAATAGAATTCAATAACATATCAAAAAAATAATTCACCACAACCAAGCGGGATTCATACCAGGTATGCAGGAATAGTTCGACATTAGAGAAACAATCAATGTAATCCATCATATTAATAAAAAAGAACCACATGATCTTATCAATTGATGTAGAAAAGGCATTTGACAAAGTCCAACACCCATTCATGATAATAATTCTCAGCAAAATAGGAATAGAAGAGAAATTCCTCAACATAATTAAGGGCATTTATATAAAGCCAACAGCCAACATCATCCTAAATGGAGAGACTTTGAAAGCATTCTCCTTGAGAACGGGAACCAGACGAGGATGCCCTTTATCACCACTCTTATTCAACATTGTGCTGGAGGTCCAACCCAGAGAAATTAGGCTAGAAAAAGAAATAAAGGGCATCCAAATTGATAGGGAAGAAGTCAAAGTATCTCTATTTGCAGATGATATGATCTTATACACAGAAAACCCCAAAGAATCTACAAGAAAACTATTGGAACTAATATAAAATTTCAGCAAAGAATTAGGATATGAGATAAATATACAAAAATCAGTTGGATTCCTCTATACCAACAAAGAGAACTTCCAAGAGGAAATCACCAAATCAGTATCATTTACAATAGCCCCAAGAAGATAAGATACTTAAGAATAAATCTAACCAAAGATGAAAAAGACCCATACAAAGGAAACTACAAAACACTACTGCAAGAAACCAAGAGAGACTTATGTAAGTAGAAAAACATACCTTGCTCATGGATAGGAAGACTCAACATTGTGAAAATGTCAATTCTACCCAAAGCGATCTACAGATACAATGCAATCCTGATCCAAATTCCAATGGCATTTTTTCATGATATGGAGAAACAAATCACCAATTTCATATGGAAAGGAAAGAGGCCCCGGATAAGTAAAGCATTACTCAAGAAGAAGAACAAAGTGGGAAGCCTCACACTACCTGATTTTAGAACCTATTACACCACCGCTGTAGTCAAAACAGCCTGGTACTGGTACAACAACAGATA
>NW_004444033.1:886619-896231 GCF_000243295.1 Trichechus manatus latirostris | reverse complement strand
CAACAACAGATACATAGACCAATGGAACAGAATTGAGAATCCAGACATAAATTCATCCACCTATGAGCAGCTGATATTTGGCAAAGGCCCAAAGTACATTAAATGGGGAAAATATAGTCTCTTTAACAAACGGTGCTGACATAACTGGATATCCATCTGCCAAAAAATGAAACAAGACCCATACCTCACACTATGCACAAAAACTAACTCAAAATAGATGAAAGACCTAACTATATAAAATCGAAAACAATAAAGATCATGGAAGAAAAGATAGGGACAACACTAGGAGCCCTAATACACAGCAGAAACAGAATACAAAACATTACTGACAATGCACAAACACCAGCAGAGAAACTAGACAACCGGGAGCACCTAAAAATCAAACATTTATGCTCATCAAAAGACTTCACCAAAAGAGTCAAAAGACAACCTACAGACTGGGAAAAAATTTTTGGCTACGCCAAATCCGATCAGCGTCGAATCTCTAAAATCTACAAGATACTGTAAAACCTCAACAATGAAAAGACAAATAACCCAGTTAAAAAATGGGCAAAGGATATGAAGTGGCACTTCACCAGAGAAGATATTCAGGAGGCTAATAGATACATGAGGAAATGCTCACGATCATTAGCCATTAGAGAAATGCACATCAAAGCTACAATGAGATACCATCTCATCCCAACAAGGCTAGCATTAATCCAAAAAACACAAAATAATAAATGTTGGCGAGGTTGTAGAGAGACTGGAATATTTATACACTGTTGGTGGGAATGTAAAATGATACAACCACTTTGGAAACCGATTTGGTGCTTCCTTAAAAAGCTAGAAATAGAACTACCATATGATCCAGCAATCCCACTCCTTGGAATATATCCTAGAGAAATAAGAGCCATCACATGAATAGATATATGCACACCCATGTTCATTTCAGCACTGTTCACGATAGCAAAAAGATGGAAACAACCTAGCTGCCCATCAATGGACAAATAGATAAACAAATTATGATATATTCACACAATGGAACACTACGCAATGATAAAGAACAGCGATGAATCCGCGGAACATCTCATAATGTGGATGAATCTGGAAGGCATTACACTGAGTGAAATTAGTCGGTCACAAAAGGACAGATATTGTATGAGACCACTATTATAAGAACTCAAGAAAATGTTTAAACACAAAAGAAAACATTCTTTGATGGTTACGAGGGTGGGAAGGGAGGGAGGGGGTATTCACTAAGTAGATAGTAGACAAGAATTATCTAGGTGAAGGGAAGGACAACACACACTACAGGGGAAGTCAGCACAACTGGACTAAACCAAAAGCTAAGAAGTTTCCTGAATACAACCAAAAACTTCAAGGGACAGAATAACAGGGGCAAGGGCCTGAGGACCATGGTTTCAGGGGACATCTAGGTCAATCAGCATAACAAAGTTTATTAAGAAAATGTTCTGCATCCCATTTTGGTGAGTGGTGTCTGAGTTCTTAAAAGCTAGTGAGTGGCCATCTAAGATCCATCAATTGATCCCAACCCACCTGGAGAAAAGTAGAACAAAGAAAACCAAAGACACAAGGAAAATATTAGCCCAAGAGACAGAAAGAGCCACATAAACCAGAGACTCCATCAGCCTGAGACCAGAAGAACTAGATGGTGCCCGGCTACCACCAATGACTGCTCTGACAGGGAACACAACAGAGAGTCCCTGATGGAGCAGAAGAAAAGTGGGGTGCAGAACTTAAATTCTAGTAAAATGATCAGACTTAATGGTCTGACTGAGACTGAAGGGACCCCAGAAGACATGGCCCCAGATTTTCTGTTAGCCCAAAACTAAAATCATTCCCGAAGCCAACTCTTCAGACAAAGACTAGACTGGACTTTAAGACATAAAATGATACTCGTGAAGAGTGCGCTTCTTAGCTCAAGCAGATACATGGTACTAAATGAGCTGCTCTTGTCCAGAGGTGAGATGAGAAGGCAGAAAGGGACAGGAGCTGGTTGAATGGACATGGGAAATCCGGGGTGGAAAGGAGTGTGCTGTCACATTATAGGGAGAGAAACTAGGGTAACATAACAATGTGTGTATAAATTATTGAATGAGAAACTAGCTTGAACTGTAAACTTCCACTTAAAGCATAATTTAAAAAAATCTTTTTCTCTATGCTTCTCTTGCATGATTCCTCATTGTTTTTGCTTTCTCCTCAGACTGGTTTGGCTCCTGATTGCACTACCCAAAAGTAGAAAGATTCTCTCTTCCCCTAACTGTTAAATGAAAGTCTAGGGCTTCAATTAGAACAACTCAACTTACTTGTTTCTCCCTGAACTAGTCCACTGGGTCAAGGAGGGATAAGGTAGGAATCCCAGGGGCTCACAACAGATCAATACCCCTACACTGTATGGCTGATATGTAATGGAGACTGCGTATAATGGATGCTGGGGATGCAAGCAACAAGGTATTTAGAAGAAAACTGGTGAAATACAGGAGTGCAATTATCACCCAGTGGATCTTAAATAAAGAACAAGAAATAAAGACACAATGGCATTTATCAGACTTTTTAAATACGTAAATCAATTTTTCACCTTTTCAGCAAGCTAGCAAAACTGGTACCATTATCAAAATTGTACACATGGGAACACTGTGGCTCATTGAGATGAATTAATTAATTTGCTCAAGGTTAGAGTCATTGGGATTTGACCTCAGTTCTAACTGTAAACCCTATACTTATTTTAGGCTCTATGCTACCTCTTCCCCAATGGTAACTGTATACAGTCATAAAGTGTGATGTATTCTTACCAAATTTCTTGAGTAAGTAATTTGTATTTTATATTTAAATCAAGGCATATGAGGAAAAATATAAGGTTTAAAATGAAATTGTGGAACTTATGCAAAAATAATGGGTATGGAGTTGGTGTACAGTCCCCAGAGAGACAGAGCAGTATGGAGGACTGTTTTTAATGAATTACCTAAGTAGTAGTTACAGGCTTTTGGCTGTGTGTATTGGTATTCCATATATAGGTTTGTAGCAAGTACATGGCTGAAAATTGTTTTCCATTATCTGGAAGAGAAACTATCAACAGGAAAGCACTTGCAAAAATGTGAAACAAGTATTCTAGAAAATCTCTAAAACATTCTTACCAACAGGGTATATGCTTTCTAAAATATATTATCTAAAATGCTTAACCTTCAAAACTGATCTATAGAGATTCTAATATTTATAAATGTTATATTTAAGATAACAATATGATGGTTTATTAAAATGGAGCTAAATCAAATGTAAGGCATATGGTTATGCATGTATCTCGCTCTAAATCTCAATGCACTGCACATACGTAAAGGGTCTTGATGTGTATGTTTTCCATAAGAAGCCATCAAGTTCAAAATACAAACATGTATTTATTTAAAAATAACATTTTTACAGGGTATACTGCATATTCCAGCTCTACAGCCACGCCAGGACTGAGTCAAGGATCCCAGAGACTTTGCCCCAGCTCTGTTTCAACATTGTGACTTTGCAAGGTGTTTTACTTCACTAAGCCTCCGCTTACTATAAGTAGATGTATATAGGTGTACTAGATGATGTCTAAAATTTTCTTTAGTTCTGAATGACCATTGTTCAATAATTCTACCTAAACAAATTGTTCTTCTAGTAGAGTCTGAAAATTTTATTCTGAAATGTGTCCTCATAAATAGATGGTAATTGATTTAACAAATATTGAGTTTGTACTCCACTCAGGCACTAGGGATGCAGTGGTCAACAAGAGATATAGACTCTGCTTCTTTCTTAAGACGGACTCTTTGAGGTATAAGAAGACAGTAAATTTGTTTGTTTTCCAACCTCTATCTTAAACCCTGGTTGAATAAATCCCCCTTCTTCCCTTGGCTTATATATCTTCCAGAGATTATTTTTTCCCTTGCCGTTTTTAGATTGTCATGCTTAAAAAAGTCTAATATAATCCAGTCTTTTCATTTCCTTGTTTGCAAACTTCTAGTATGATTTGAAACAAAATTACGGTTTCTCTTCTCATTTAAAGCTTATCCTTCTCCCTGTCCCAGCCCTGTGTCTAATTCTTTACTCTCCCTGTAGCACTTCCCTTCTGCTCACTGCCTGCTGCCTGTGGCGGGGGTGGTAGTCAGGACATACTTCTTAGAGCTGGGTCATTCCAGCCAAATATCCCAGAGAAACGGAGCAGCATGAGCAATAACATTCAGTTCATAAATTGGAAGCCCACAGGCCCCATCCAGAATAGATATCTGCTCTCTCTGATCCCACAGGGCTTTAAAACATTTTTATTTAATTGCCAGACCCAAAAAACCAAACCCATTGTCGTCAAGTCGATTTTGACTCATAGCGACCTTATAGGACAGGGTAGAACTGCCCCACAGGGTTTTCAAGGAGCAGCTGGTGGATCTGAACTGCCAACCTTTTGGTTAACAGCTGTGCTTGCCATAGTTCTTAACCACTGTGCAACCAGGGCTTCATTTAATTGCCAGTATCAATAAAATTGAAATATTTTAAATAATAAAATAGATTTCCAGGTTTTTTCATAAATCTGATGACCCAATACCCCTTGGCTAGTGTGTTAAACCAAAACCAAAACCAGACCCGTTGCTGTCAAGTTGATTCCAACTCATAGTGACCCTATAGGACAGAGCAGAACTGCCCCATAAGGTTTCTGAGAAGGGGCTGGTGGATTTGAACTGCTGACCTTTTGGTTAACAGCTGAGCTCTTAACCACTCTGCTACCAGGGCCAGTATATTAGTGTGACCCAATAGGTGGGACTGGGTACAGCTGTCCCCGCTAAGCCAGTCATCATTGTTCCCTACCACTCACAAATGGATTATACCAGGTTTAGTTTGCTTAAAAATCTGTCTTTCATTGGCATTTGAGATTTGAATACTAGTCTTCAGGCATGAGAAACTGCTAGTTTCTTAGTATGTATTTCAGTTAGGGTTCTTATTTATAAACACTGGAGCTTACTCTAGCAAATTTAGACAGAAAAGTAGTTTGTAAAAGGATAGTAGATGGTTCACACGATCTGTAGGAAGAGCCAAAAATCTGGCTAAGAAGTTATGCAGCCAAGAACAACATCCAAATCACACCTGTGTGCTGATCGTCGGTGCTGTCCTGCTGCTACTACACAGGCTCCACAGTTGGCACTGTGTCACAGGTCTGCAACAGTGGCACTGGGCTTCTGGCAATGATGTCCTACAAGCCCATTGTTTCTCCACAGCACTCCACCACCCTCCCCAGCAATGCTAGGTCTGCTCAATGCCACACTCTTGTCCTCCTGTTCTTCTCAATGATCCTTGTGGATGAATCCAGGTCATGTGTCTCTATCATATCTGTAGGCAAGGCTTGGGAGGTAAGTTCAGGTCTCTATCTACGTAAGGTGGGACTCATAAAATAGGGCATCGACAGAACATAAAAAGTGTGTTCAAGTGACAGTGGGCATTAATTAGGATAATTGTTAAAGTGACTTGCCTAAAGACAAATTGTGAACTACCCTTGTAAATTTGAAACTTGAAGCCACTTCTGTGTTTCAACCCATTATTTTATGCTTACCTCTCACTCTATATTAAATAAGAAGATAGAAAGCTCTGACCCTATGGAAAAGATCTGAAATAGTAGGACTTCCAAGAATCGTAAGAAGATTTTTCTTTTTAATTAAAGAAATTCTCCATTTAAATACCAATATTACTCCAAACATGCACTTAAACACCCAATACTTCTTGCATACAAACATGGATAAAACTGGAAGACATCTGACACTGATGGAAGAACAGGTCTCTAATGCACTAGTATTAGCTCATGGAAGGCATATAATGTTAACAAGGAATGCAGTTATCTTCCTCTTCGTCATGGATTGAATTGTTCCCCCGCAAACATGTATGTATCAATTTGGTTGGGCCATGATCCCCAGTATTGTGTGGTTGCTCTCCATTTTGTGATGGTAATTTTATGTTAAAGAGGATTAGGGTGGGATTGTAACACTCTAACTAATGTCACAGCCCTGATCCAATGTAAAGGGAGTTTCCTTGGTATGTGACCTCCACCACCTTTTATCTTACAAGAGATAAAAGGAAAGGGAAGTAAGCAGAGAGTGGGGGACCTCATACCACCAAGAAAGCCGTGCTGGGAGCAGAGCACGTCCTTTGGACCCAGGGTTCCTGCTCAGAGAAGCTCCTAGTCTAGGGGAAGATTGATGAGAAGGAACTTCCTCCAGAGCCGACAGAGAGAGAAAGCCTTCCCCTGGAGCTGATGCTCTGAATTTGAACTTTTAGCCTACTTTACTGTGAAGAAATAAATTTCTCTATGTGAAAGCCATCCACTTGTGGTATTTCTGTTGTAGCAGCACTAGATGACTAAGACACTCTCTATGGCATAGATGTCTTATTTTAGGATTTATACTTGATGATGCCCAAAAATCTGTTCAATGAGTACCATATGACATCATTTAATCTCACATTGACATGTAAATTTTTCCACTAGAAATTGAAATATTTTGATAATAATAACAATGTATTTTAACTTTATGTATAAATGAAGACCACACAGCAAGGGATTACTATAGTATTGTCGAAAGAATGAATGTGAATGTGTGTTGAATGAATAAATTCTCTTAATAACAGGTTTTCAGATCATCAGAATAGTTACAGAAAGCTGAGCTGAGCTACTTTCCATGTTCTCAATCATCTTACTTTTTTTTTTTCACATTGTAATGAGACAAATAAAATGTCCTCCTTCTTTTGCCAAGATAAGTAGAGGTATCAATTATCTGAACTGTAATTCAATTTCTTTTGTATAGCAGGCCAATAGAAAAGAAGGGATGCAGATGGGAAAAGAACAGCATAATCAAGAAATCATAAATAATTACATTCAGAGGTCTAGCCTAGAAGCTTGTCCAGACATTTGTTTGTTTTCATCCAATTATATGACTTACAAAAGTGGTGATTAAATGAATGAACAAATGATCTTTTCACAAGCAGGAAGAAATGTTGCTTCCTGTTTGATCACTGATCATTGTCAGTGAAGGCTTGGAAACTGGGGAGGGGGCAGAGCAGTGACTCAGAGCAACGTAGGCCTGGGATGAGAGTGAGATGGGAATGAGCACCCAGGAGGGCACATTGGGTGTCAGTGATCACCCACTTTCTTTGCCTTCTTTTATTACAAAATGTGCTGAAGTTAAGACATAGCTGAACATGAATAGCCTCCCTGCTAGGAGTATTGAAGAAACTAGTCCCTGTTCAAAGTGTGTTTTTCATTTAATATGCAGTGAATCTAGAAAGATTCGAATATTTCAAGATATCAGAGTTCAATTATTAAAGTTACTCTCTTTTAAAATAAGCACAGGAAAACATCGAGATACTGTTAGGGTGGCTCTCTTTTAATTCTTTCTTTCTCTCTCTCTGTCACTCACTCACTCTTGCTCTCAGTCTAGCTCTTGCTTTTTCACTGTCTCTCTCTGTCTCACAATCACATCTTCTGAAGCAGGCACTTAAATACAATAAGTTCTACCAAGCAATGGAAATTGACCCCAGGACCTAGGAAAGAAGAGCATACTCAAATGCTTAAAAATGCCAGAGTACTTCATAATATCTACCTCTATGGCTCACTGTGAATCTGACTATAGTATTTGGTATCTTGTAAGATTACCTCTTGCAATAAAACCAAGATTCCTAAACTTACCATCTCTTTGGAAAACCATCTCTGTCTCTTTTTTTTTAATCCTGAAAAACTCTCATTGGCTTTTCATTGTGTATTCCATTCTTGGGTAGAAAAGTCTGCCTTGATCACTAGGATAAGAAATCTTGCATAGGCAAGTGGGACAGGAAATAATAAAGGAATCCTTATATCTATTTGGCGCCCTGGTGGTGCAATGGTTAAGAGCTATGATTGCTAACCAAAAGACTGGTAGTTCGAATTCACCAGCTGCTCCTTAGAAACCCTATGGGACAGTTCTACTCTGTCCTATAGGGCTGCTATGAGTCAGACTCAACTGGACAGCAATGGTTTGGTTTTTTATCTATTTGGAATTGGACAATGATATTTCCACATGGAGGAAAAAAAATGTGTATTTGGTTGCTCTTGCCTGATTTAAACTCTGCTCATAATTTGTAAGCCTCTTGTGCTTGGGAAATGAGGATGGAGTAGGCGTGAGTGGGCACTAGGAAAGTGCTGACACCAGGAGAGAGTGCATAGGCTCAGGGTTGTTGTTGTTGTGTGCATGGAGTTGATTCTAACTCACAGCGACCCCCTGTGACAGAGCAGAACTGCTCCACAGGGTTTCCTAGGCTGTAATCTTTACAGAAGCAGGTCAACAGGTCTTTCTTCTGTGAAGCTGCTGGGTGTGTTTGAACCGCCAGCCTTTCTGGTTAGTAGCCAAGCTCTTAACCATTGTGCAACCAGGGCTCCTTATAAGTTCAAGGTGGAGGGATGAAAGTAAACCGTGCAGCAAGGTAGGATGCACAGGAGCAGACTGAGGTTTCTGAACTGGTGATGCCCTTTTCAAGCTGCACCTTCCTTTATCTCAGCAGCATCATGTCAGCTTATTCACTGGTTCACCCTTGAAGCACTTCACTTGCTTGATATGATGCCAGAAAACATAGGTTCTCTTTAATACTTCTCTGACTTCTCTATTTTTCTTCTTAAGCTACTCTCTCATTTACCTGCACTGTGGTTATCTTCCCAGGATTTTGTATGCAGTCCCATGCTCTCCCCTCTCCGTGGACTTCTTTATTTGTTGTTATAATTGCAACTAGATTGGCTTAATTAACATCTGTCTTTACCATCCTAAATCAGTATCTCCATTTCCAACTTTCCTCTCAAGCTCAGACTACACATTTATTTGTCTATTGAATACTGCAATTTAGAGTTTAGTTCTAAAGTGACTCCTCTTTGTGACTTCTACATATTGCTAATGTTATTATTGTTCACCCAGCCAACTAAAAATTCACATGATTAGTTGCTTATTTCTTTACCTATAGCACTAAGTCCTCATCACTCATATGTCAGTTTGCAATACTATGGTAGCTTGCATGTTGCTGTCATACTGGAAGATTTGCCACCAGTATTTCAAATGCCAGCAGAGTCACCCATGGTGGACAGGTTTCAGTGGAGCTTTCAGACTAAGACAGACTAGGAAGAAGGACTTGGTAGTCTACTTCTGAAAAATTTGGTCAGTGAAAAACCTTATAAATAGCAGCAAAATATTATCCAATATCGTGCTGGAAGATGAGCTCCTCAAGTTGGAAGACATTCAAAATATGGCGGGGGAAGAGCTTTCTCCTCAAAGTGGAGTTGACTTTAATGATGTGGATGGAGTAAAGCTCTCAGGATCTTCATTCGCTGGTGTAGCAAGACTCAAAATGAGAAAAACAGCTGCAAGCATCCATTAATAATCAGAATGGGATGTACCAACCACGAATCTAGGAAACTTGGAAGTCAGCAAAGATGAAATGGAATGCACAAAGATCGATATCCTAGGCATTAGAGAACTGAAATGGACTGGTATTGGCCATTTTGAATCAGACAATCATATGGTCTACTATGCTGTGAATGGCAGATTGAAGAGGAATGACATAACATTCATCATCAAAAAGAACATTTCAAGA
>NW_004444033.1:883312-884842 GCF_000243295.1 Trichechus manatus latirostris | reverse complement strand
AAGCAGCTTCATGATAAACAGAGAAAATATTGAAGTTGTCAAGGATTTCATTTTGCTTGGATCCACAATCAACACCCATGGAAGCAGTGGTCAAGAAATAAAACAACTTATTGCATTGGGCAAATCCACTGCAAAAGACCTCTTTAAAAAGCAAAGATGTCACTTTGAGGACTAAGGTGCGCCTGACCCAAACCATGGCATTTTGATCGCCTCATATGCATCTGAAAGATGGAGAATGAATAAGGAAGACCGAAGGAGAATTGACGCCTTTCAATTATGGTGTTGGCAAAGAATATTGAATATACCATGGACTGCCAGAAGATGGCGTAGTGGTTAAGAGCTCAGCTGCTAATCCAAAGGTCGGCAGTTGGAATCCACCAGCCGCTCCTTGGAAACCCTAAGGGGTACTTCTACTCTGTCGTATAGGGTTGCTATGATGGCAATGGGCTTGGTTTGGTTTGGTTTGGCTATAAGAAGGAACAAGTCTGTCTTGGAAGGTGTACAGCCACAGTGCTCCTTGGAAGCGAGGATGGAGAGATTTCATCTCACTTACTTTGAATATGTTATCAGGAGGGACAAGTCCATGGAGCAGGAAGGACATCAAGCTTGGTAAGGTAGAGGGTCAATGAAAAAGAGTAAGACCTTCGAGGAGGTGGATTGATACAGTGGCTGCAAGAATGGGCTCAAACATAGGAATGATTGTGAGGGTGTTGCAGGACCAGGCAGTGTTTCATTCTATGGTCCATAGGGTTGCTATGAGTAGGAACTGAGTGGATAGTACCTATGAACAACAACAGAAATAACTCCCAAATCCAGTGACTTGTGAATTTTGTTTGATTGATTGATATTTATGCCAAATTTGCATCTGTGTTTTGCATTAGTCCCTGGCTTGTGATTCCTGTTGTCATTACCCTACTTTAGTTTCTCTTTTCTGACCCCTGGGTTATTGCTAAATGGCCCCTTGTCTCCTGTCCATTCCCCTGATTACTCAGACCTTCAGGAAATTGCCACATTAATCTTTCTAAATTACCGATCTGTTTATATACTCAATCCTATTTTATAAATCTTCAGCAATCCCCTCTTTTATAATAAATGCTGTCCAAACTCATTCAAAGCTTTTGAAAATCTGATGTATACCTCTTAAAAGATTTCATCATAAAAGGTTTTTTTTCATGTATTCTATATCAAAATTATACTACTTGGTTTTCCCTGAACATGCTCAATGCTTTGATTTATATTCTGTTCTCTGGATGCCATGCCCTTCATCTCTGTATGAAAAAATTATACGCACACCTAAAAGGATGTGTTCAACACCATTGAGCATCAAAGAGGACCTCTTCTTTAACCTCATGGCCCTGTGCTCATTCTTTCTATTTTGTCTTGTATCCTTGTTTAGCTCTCTTTCTCACTCAGTATGTTCCTGTTATTTCTCCTACTAGACTGTAAACTTCTTTAGGATGGCAACTATATCTTATCATTTTTAATCCTTCTAGTAGTAACTTCCAGTAAATATGTGAAGACTAGATTAAT
>NW_004444033.1:874354-882814 GCF_000243295.1 Trichechus manatus latirostris | reverse complement strand
CATTTTCAATCTTATAAATTTGTACGCTCATCTCCACTTACCTTACCCCAGGGCTTGCTTGTGTGGGCAGCTCTCTTAGCCTTACTGGAAATGTTTTATTGCTCAGGATGTTCTCTGAGATCTTAAGCCCAATCATTATCTAGTATTCATTAATGACCCCATACATAGGGGTTCCACCACCCATCTGTCAGTTTATCATACTGTGGTGGCTTATTTGCTACTCTTACGCTGGAAGCTATGCGGCTGATATCAAATATCACCCATGGTGAGCAGGCTTCAGCGGAGCTTCTAAACTAAGACATGCTAGGAAGAAAGACCTGCAGATCTACTTCTGACAATTAGCTGATAAAAACCCTATGGATCACAACAGAATATTTTCTGATATAGCACTGGAAAATGAGCCCCTATGTTGTCAGACACTCAAAATACATAGTGGCCACAACAATGAACTTGAACATAACAACAATTGTGGGGAGAATGCAAAACCAGGAGGCATTTCCTTCTGTTGTATGTGGGTTGCCATGGGCTGGAGTGGCTCAATAGCAACTAACAACACAACAAGCACAGGGGCTAGGCTAGGGTGGGAAAATATAAAATAATGTGAAAATCAATCCACGCTTGCAGTGAAATTGTTAAGGGCATTGATGTTTTGGAGTGCAAACTAGTAAGTGATACATGGGGGCACAGGATGTTCATATCTTGAATACATTGCCAAAACTCTCCAAATCTCTTTTTTTTGTTTATATGAGAAATGAGAATAATAATACCAACCTCATATATTGTTAAAGTGAATAATAGAGATAATATAAATAAAGTAACCAAAACTTAGTAGGTGTTCAATCATTATGGTTAAATTTCTGCTAAACTTCCTTAATCCATGCAATTGTATGGATTAATGCTTTCAGTATGCAATTTTGAAATCTAATATTTACATGGTATTTAGTATTTATTCATGTTAAGTAAATATGTTTCTAGTAACTAGACCATCCACTGACAGAGTCAATAATCCTATTACATATTTGCAGCTGTTTGAAGAAAAGGAACTTGTTCATTTGTGTATTTTCTGTGCATAGCAGTACACCTGGAACCTGGTTAGTGCTTAAGATAAGTTCACTGAATGAACGTGAAGAGGGCTACAAGGAAATATACGCTCATTTCCAATGGTTTTGATAAAACATATTACACCTACAGTAGAGACAGCTTTCTCTAGAACCACACAGGGGTAAAAAACATTTAGGAGTCTTTGAATAGTAGCTTAATTTAAAAATAAAATTTGATTAGAAATATAAGAAGTAACAGGTGAATCTGAAGAGCAAAGAAGATCTAGGTAATGTTTGATAATAACTTGGGAAACAACAATCAAAATGCAAGTCTCTTTTTGCATTTGGATCTCTTAGAATTAGAATTTCTTCTTTGAACCAGGACTGGTTTCTATAATTTCAAATGAGAAGTTTCTGTAGTTACCGTATTTCCTGGAAATTTCTAGAGAATTTAGCTAAAGAGCTAATATTTAGAAACTCTCCTCCTTATTCAAACGACCATTATCCCTGGTCTTTAATACAAACTAGACTGTGTGGGTTCTCCTCCTCCCCTTGTGGAAATGATCAGGGGCAATTCCATGTCTTAGTTCTGGCAAATACTTTCCAATTAAACTATAGTGACCCATTTATGTTGAGATGCTCTTAAGTATGATCTTACCAGCACCTCCTCAATTAAAGCAATCTTACATGTTCTGGAACTTTAAGGAGGAAAAGTACTGCTGCTTCTTTGCACCTACTCTATACCAAACATTTCATGTATTTTTCTATCTTAATTTCCATTGCTGTTACTACTCTAAAAGTATATAATAAAAAAGTTCAAGACTTTCAAACTGACTTCTGATTTTTTTCTCCCGAAAATCTTTAGATGTTATAATTTCCCAAGGCAACTTACCATGAATATTGTTTCCCAAGATGTTGGTTCTTCAGAGAATGAGACAGGTGCAGTTACTAGAGTTTTACTGAAGAAGACTGGTTGTGTTAAATAAATTTATTTTAAATCAACAGTAAATTGTTTGATGTGTTCTAATAAGTCCAAACATTCATATTCAATTCAGTGAGAAGATAATATTATAAGGAATCCAGAAACAAATACAAGGCTACATTTCTGCTTACTTTATTTTCCCTGACCAAAAAAAAAAAAATTTTTTTTACTACAGTTAGGAGTACATCCTTCATTGTCCTTGAGGTAATAATTCAGGAACAGCTGCAAGTGGATGACTTTGAAATGCACAATTCATAAATGAGGTGTCTTCTTTGGAGAGGCATCACATAGCTTCTGAGTCTAAAAGAGAAAGCTACCGATAGCAAGGTCTTTATGAATGGCCTGGATCAGTAAGACACATTTGTATTCAGTATGGAAAGATATATAGGTCACCGATTCTTAATTTCAACCATCCTTATTATATTCAGAAGTAAGTAATACCATCTGTAGCACCATCTTTAAATAGGAAAAATATGATATATCCACATGGCACACCACCAGCCTCCTCATCATCTTATCTCATTCCACAACACATTATTTCTCTGTCCAAACAGCCTGTGAACAGTGTTAATTTCATGTCCAACTGGAGGGATTCTCAATCTTGTAAATCAGTTCTGATTTCCATTTCTCTTAATAATTCAGTATTTTCTCATCTGAACCAACCCAATGATGAATAGGAAATCTGCTCATCAAGCATATACTTCCCAGATGTGTTTCTGGTTCTGGTATGGATATTTTTTAGATGTTCTCCATTAAATATGTAAAACTGGAAAAGAATCTTGATCAGAGCCCAACCAGGAGAAGATGAAGTCATAACCTGGCATCAGGAGGGAAGAAATTCAGTGTAAGAAAACAAATAGGTAGAACAATTGCAAAAGGCATTCTAAATGCTAGGAATTTAATCTACTTTGCATGGCATGGACTCTTTATTGTACCTAAAATGGTGATAAAAAGATAATCGGATGGGGAAAGGACACAGGTGGAGTTACATTTAGTACAAACAAGATTGATATGCTGTAATGAGCAGTAATATGATCCTAATTGAATCAAGGTTTCTATAGATGCAGAAAAGACCATTTATTCATTCTTACCATCATTTAAAAATATTTATTATGTATCTTAATGTCAGGCACTGTGTTGGATACTAGACAGTTAACAAGAAAAAACAAAGTTAACAAGTAAGAGACAATTTAATCATTCAGTATATAACTTGCTATGACAGAGGTCCTATGTCCCAGGTTATGAGAGAGTATGGGGGGAATAACTGTCTGCCTGGACAGGTTATAAAAACTTTAAAGGAAAGGAATATTTGGATTGACACTTACAAGGACAAGTAGAAATATATTTCAGTTAGTTTGGAAGGCAACTCATTTTCTGAGAGGGTGTTGCAAGTTGATTCCCTGCGATCCAGACTCTGAAACAGAAGGTTGCTTGCAAAATGTTTATTAAGGAGTGCCCTATGGAATCATGGGATGGAAATAAGATAGGGTAGAGGAAGAGGTCCAGTATAACGGAGAGCCAACAATAGCCTTGGCTGATTCCACAGGGAGTTCTGGAGCTAGAATGAATTTTCAGGGCTTTTCTGAGCTGAGCTTGGCTAAGATGACCAAGGCTTTATACCAACCATATCAATCAATCACTTGCATGTGTGCCAACCCAAGAAGGGGCAGACCCCAAAGGAGAGACATCTCTCTCTGAACTCATGATGGTTTTTGACTTGGGGACTGACAATTGAATGCTATCTACTGACAGCACTCCCAGGAGCTTAGGCAACACAGGTTTCCTTGAAGAGGAATCTGAGAAGCATTTCACAATGTCCATGACAAAGGTAATATAGACAGAGACTTAAGATTGATGAAGAAGGTTTGGAATAGCCACTATGATAATGGGAACACTTGTTGGATGAGATAACCACTTTAGAGATGCTCAGGGGTATTGAAGATACAGTAGAGGTTGGTTGCAACACTAGAGATGCCAAGTCCTGTTAGCCCTATGGGATGGCAGAGGTTATTAGAGGTGTTCTAAGCAGCAGGTTTGGGGAACTGGTTTAAGTTGTTGGACAAGGAAATTCAGCAGTAAATAAAGGAGACAGTGATGAAAATTAACCTTCAGCTGAGGAGCACTAGCCCCTATTAACTCTTGGTATAGAGGCAAGACAAGAAATAATATAATTTCCACAGTAGCTATAGTACCAGTAACATGTAATGGAGGACCCCAAAGATGTTCATGTCCTGAAAACCTGAAAATATGTTAACTTACATAGTAAGAGGAGCTTTGAAGATGTGATTAATGATGTGGACCTTGAGACAGGAGGTTATCATGGATTATCAGGGTGGGCTCCATGTAATGATGAGTTCTTAAAAATGGAAGAGGGCTGCAGAAAAGTGATGCAATGTGGAAAAGACTGAATCTGCCATTCTTGGCTTTGAAGATATAAGGGGGTCATCAGTCAAAGAATGAAGGCAGCCTTAGGAAGTTGTAAAAGGCAAGGAAATAGCTTCTCCCCTAGAGTGTGGGGAAGAAAAGCAACCTTGCTGACACTTTGATTTTAGCGCAGTGAGACCTGTGTCAGACCTTGACCTTCAGAACTGTAAGATAACAATACAATAAATTTATGTAGTTTAGTGGTTTGTGGTAATTTGTTCCAACAGCAATAAAAAAACTAACAAAGGAGATATGTCCTCGGAGTTAGGTTCTCATTTCAGCACCCAAGGCAAAACTCAATTAGTCAATGACCTTGACAACATTTTATATGACCCACTAAGTATAGTGTACATGATCTGGTTTACATGGCCTCACATATTAATCTGTATCTATAAATACATAATGTGTAAAAAATGCCCAGTATATACATGATATGTAGTGTATACATGAAAAGTACATACGCAAGAAGTAAGCCTACTTCTTAAAATCGCGTCCAGGAGAAAGCACAGGCATGATCAAAATTGCATGAACTAATTGCACATATGATGCTCCATTCTACTTAGATAAAAGGAATACAAGAAAGACAAGAACATTGTTAGAAATGGCATTTAAATGAGTCCCTTTGTCACAGGTGAGAGAAGCAGGAATTCGTTTACTAGAACGAACTTAAAATATCAGAAAGGCAGACAGAGTAATTCTGACTTAATTCTGATCTGGTGGATTACTGATGAAAGGGTCTTACTATTTTTCCTGTCTAGGAACAGAATTGTGTGTAGAATTTGGGGCAGGGCTCAAATTACAGGAGAGATTAAATACTTAAAGGGATACAGGGTTATGGTGCTAAGTCAGTCAGTACAGAACCTGTCAATTCACTAATAATTTCCTCTTTTCAGAATCTCAGGAAAGATTTTACTGAAAGCGTTTTCAGTACTTCAGGAAGTAATGCAATAATAAAACTTCAATGTAGTAGTATTTTTAACTTAACAAAATTGAAATTTATAATGAAACACTATTACCAATCTGTTTTCTTATAATTTGCACAATATAATTTTGGAAATCAACTTATATCTCAACACATAAGGACTATGAATTACACTGGTTAAAAAAATGAATCACTCTCAAATTAGCACATCTAATTCAGTTAACAGACAACATGTTTCTCCTCCTGTTCTATATCTTAAAAAGCTGAAATAAGTCCAGAGTTTCCCTTTAAATCAAAGAAGCATAGTAAAGTAGACATCTAATACTTGGACCAGCTCTGCAAGTACAGAAATAAAAGAGTTCTGATTTTTTCCCTTTTGGGAAACAGATCCACTCCATCACTTTTTAGTGATGCAGAAAGTACACAGGATGAAAGAGGCCACATCTGCTTACCCTTGCAAATCCAATGCCAGACTGAAAAGGAAAGAACAAAAGGAAAAAACACTATTGTCTTGGATTTGTTTTGAATTATAATGTCATTACAGAGACAAAGCAAGTTTTCTTGGAGCTCGACTGTATAACTTTACTGTGGTATATGCGAGCAAACCATCTGGATTTTTTTGGATCTTGACTAAGTAGTAGTTTGCTTTTCATGTTATAATGGACTAGAGGTGGGCATCACAAAGATGCCAGTTCACAGGTGGGAAGATACAAACAGCTGAAACAAAAGGCCTTGGAATAAAGGAGGTGACTGTGGGTCACTATAGAAAATTGGTGTCAATCTATGAGCTCAGTGTGTTTGAATTCCTTCAGTTCTCACTGCAGGGAACACTCAGCATTATCTCTTAACCCCTTGGACTCTTCCTCGGGGCCTGATCAGCACACCAAAGCATGCTTTCTGGTGACTGCAGAAAACCTTTTTATCCTGACTACTAGACACTTAGGGAGCTGTGATGGTTAAGATTGTGTCAACTTGGCTGGGCCATGATTTTCAGTGTTTTGGTAGTTGTATAATGTGATCACTTCCCTGCTGAAATTTGGTATGTGATCACCCCCATGATGGAATTTGCTGAGTGGTACTGGAAGGGGCAGGGCCTGTGGTGGCTTATCACCCCCTCAGCCTTCAGCTCCCTGCACTCCTCCACCTACTTCCTTTCTGCGCACCTTGCCGGCGCTTCTGCTTGTTCCAGATCCTGCAGCTGGCCCCTGTCCATCTGGCCTCTGGTTTTTGGGACTTCGGCTAGCAGCTTGCTGGTGGTCTTGCCTGCCGATCGTTGATCTTCACAGCCAGTGGCAGCACTACTCTATGGCCGGCCCATCTTGGGTTCACCAGCCCCTGTGGCTACGTGAATCTGGAGAATTCTCTTTCTTGCCTCATGGACTTGGGACTTACAGCCTCTAAAAACCGTGCGAGCCATTTCCTTGAGATAAATCTGTTTCTCTGTCTCTCTCTATATATATATGCTCCACTGGTTTTGCTTCTCTGGAGAACCCAGCCTAAGACATTAGCCCTAAAGATTTACAGCCTTGGAAACTCTATGGGGCAGTTCTATTCTGTCCTACAGGGTTGCTATGAGTCAGAATCAACTGGACAGCAGTGGGTTTGGTTTGGTTTGGACTAGACACTTGACAAATGTCTATTTAATGAATGAATGAAAACAGAGAATGACTGATTTAACAAGCAAATAATTCGTGTTTGACATGATGAGACTACTGTAAAAATGCTCCACTCTTGACATTTCTCTATGGTAGTAATTCTGTGTCTGGGGTTTGCGGCCAGTACTAATTAAGTGTACTCTCTTTTAAATGCTGATTTTTCAGAAAGTGATTCTTTCTTGGCTTATGGAACAGCTCACTTAAATCTTGTAAATTAGTTTGCTGGGGAGATGGCCCTGACTTCCTTCCCCTTTAGTTACAGGCTGATGTTCCGTGTTTCTTAAACTAAGGCTATGCTCACACCAGAGTAATTAACTGAGAAATTGCCCTAACGGGATTTTAACCTTACTCTCAGCCTTAACTGTATGATTGCTCTGATGTGAACATACTCTAACAAGATCCCTGAGAAGAGCTTAGCCTTTACCTTCTAAATCCAAAGCTGACTGAGATTTCCCTCCACTGTAGTTTCCTCATTATAAATGTGATAATTGTTAAAAAATAAAATGCTCAAAACAGAAGTATGTAAGTTGGAATTAAAAGTTCCACTAATGACACCTTACAAAGATACTTACATTAAGTTTTCAAAGCTTCCCAGAATTTCCTCTTTCTCTGTCTCCGTCTGTCTCTCTCTGTCTCTCTCTCTCTCACACATACACACACACTAGAGGTCCTTCCAAGTACACATTTGATCTTACGTGAGATGGCCAAGTATTAACATATTTAGCCAAAACCAAGGTCAAAGCCAAATATCACTACTATAGAATGAACTTTCTTCACATAAGAATAAATCTAAAATTTTACTTAAAATAATTGTTTTAACTTTATTATTAAAATGTTTAGTTATGCAAATTAAAGAGTTTGAAATTATAATGCTGAAACAATAAATTCTCAGCACAGTCTGATGCTAGAGTAATTCTGTGGTTCCTATAACTTACATTTATAAAACTAAGCAGAGGCTCACTTTTACCAGACATTAGTAGAAGATAAAGATTTTAGAAGGAGTGGGCTTAATCTCATTTTTCTCTTCTAACACTTGATGTCTCTTCTTCAGTCTTCTCATATTATTATTATTGTTATTATGATGGTCATGAAATCCTGATTTGGTGAAGTTATCATTCCTGTTTTTAGTCAACTTCAAAAGATATAAAGAATTTCCAGGTAGGATTTTTTTTCTAAAAACTAATATCCTAAATTGAATTTAAAAAGTAGACATTTAAAATGGTATATGAGTTATTTTGTTTAATACTATGCATTCAAATAAACATGTGACATTACAATAAAGATTGAATTATGATGTAATCTAATACCTATTTTTTAGTCTTTCACTGTTATTTTAAAATTTTAAATAGATTTATTGACTTTAAAATGATATTGTACTCTTTTAATGTTATATGGTCAATGCACTTTTGTAATATTTATATTAGCTATCAATCTATT
>NW_004444033.1:870342-873939 GCF_000243295.1 Trichechus manatus latirostris | reverse complement strand
AATAGCTTCCTTGCTGTTTTTGCTGAGTATAAATATTTTCCTTAATGATGAAATATCGTGTCAACAGATGGAATATATTGGTGATAAAAAAGATGTGCGAACATCTGCTATCAAGTGTTGTCAATGTCACATATTTTCAGGAAAAAAAATAGAAATGGATGTAACACAAACCCTTGACTCCCCCCACCACCTTTGGTACACATATATTGTATGCATTTTATGTGACTGTGAAATTCGCTCCACAAAATGCAATCATTTTTTAGGATATAGAGTTCAAATACATTACTTATATTTTTAAGAGAAAGTGTGTTAATGGTATGAAGTATATATAAAGAGTACATCTTTAGAGCAGTGGTTCTCAAATATTGTTGCACATTAGAATCACCCAGCAAACTTTTAAAAGTTCAGATGCCCAGGCCACACCCTGTGTCAACTAAATCCAAATCTCTGGGGCGGACCCTATGTCAGATACTTTTATAGCTCCCCAAATGATCCCACAGGGTAGCCAAGTCTGAGAACGAGTGTTTAGAGTGCCTTCACCGGCTGTCAAGTCCTTCCTCACCCAAGTTTAAACGTTCAAAGTATCCTTACCTAATCCCCAAATCCATCCAACAGTAGGAACTAGTCTCCAGATTAGTTTACAGCTCTTATAAGCAGAAGTGTATTTAAATCCCTGAATGATATTTCCATCTTTCCCTTGCTAAATTAAAACAAAACAAAAAACATTATCACACTTAAATTCATTGCATATATATTGGGCCTAATCTCTGTTTTGTTTCCTGAAATGATAGAGGGGAAATATTTTTAATATCATAGCCAAAACTCACTGAATTGTGGATTATAATGGAAATTTTACATGTCATTCTCTCTCTGGCTCAAGTTAAAAAGACAAAGCAATAATCCAAAACTCCTGCCTTCTCTGGCCTCGCGCGTTCTCTTCCTGCAGTCGCTGTAACTGGCCCATCCTGTCTGCATGTTAGTTTTGATCAGCCCCGACCTGTCCTATCTCCCTTAGTTCAGCTCTTTTTCGGAGTTTAGAAGGGCAATTGTCCCCATCCTACGAGCCTTGGGAAGACTTCAAATAATTGCTTGCATGTTTTTAAGTTTTTGTCTCTGGGTGATAAAATGGAGAGCAGAGGCAATTTCTCCGAGTTGATCTGCCTCAGCAGGAGCCCCAGGTAACTGAGAATGACAGCAGCTGCGTTGCTGCTCTAATGGTGTGGACTCAAGCAGAGCACTAACAAGATGCACAGGCAATGCACCGTTAGGTGCACTAACAATAGTCACAGGAGAAGGCCAAGGTTTACAAATGCTGTTCCAATTGTGCTCAGATCTGGTCATTTCAAAATGGGGACCCCACGGTGCGAACGCTTCCCCGGCAGACTACTCTGAGTCTAGAACAGCTCAGAGCGCGCTGGTTGTTGGCCTTGGTGGCCAGGCTAGCAGGTCTCTGTAATTCAGTGCCTGATTGGGCTTAGGAACCAAAGACGTGGCAATATTGACAGGTGACAACTTTTAAAAATACAAGATATTGGACAATATCGACAAGTGAAAAATTCTAAAAAAGAAAAGATTTTGGACACTGTAGCAAAATGATAGTTCTAGAACTGGTGAGGGAAGGAGGGTATTGTTTCTGTGGTGTGACCCTCCCTCCCCCTCCCACCCTCTTATGAGAGAAATTTCTATGGTAGACAGCACTTACTCAATCACATTTGTGCCTGTGGTACAGTTAATAACTTTCAATTGCAATTTGTAGTTTCTGACAAAGTTTTTGCCCTCCCCCGCCACCCTCTTCACTACTTATATTTAGTTATGGAGAAGGCACTAAAGATATTCCAGGAAATCCACCAAAGTTTAATTTAAATTCCACCCAGCTACTCACCATACAGCTCACAATCACACCAAGTCATTGATAAAATCACCCGCTGATTGACCTAGACTAATCATTGTCTTTTTCTATTTGTCAGGAAACAACCTACTCAGCAACCTGCTTTTCCTTCTTGTCCTAGCAGGGGATTTAAAGAGACCATGTTGTTTCATAGATTGGGTCATAATTTGGTGGTTATAAATAATACTAGTGTGAGAGAGAAACACATGCTTCTTAATTCCTTGTAGGCATCTATTTTATATATGAATGAATGAGTGAATGAATGTATGAGAAAGCAAATAAATGAGTGAATGAATGAATGAGTCAGTGCTGACAGTGAGATTTCCTACTGAGCCTACTTATAGTCTTTAGAATTTTTATTTAAATCAATCAAGAAGGTAAGGGAGTCATTTTTATGTTCAGCATCAGTTCTTTTTCCACAATATTAAATAAAATGGAAAATTTGGCAACTAGCACAGCATGAGGTCTTCTCATTCCACATGAAGTGATAATATAAAGTAATAAACAACAATGGTGACAGCATCCAAGAGACTGGGGGAGTTTTTAGGTACCCCATAATCCACATTAGTTTTCTCCCTTATTCTTTGAAATGGACAAAGACATTTTCTTAATGTTATGTAATTGTTCAACTAACAGTCTCAGACTGGTTTTATCCATCTACAGAGAAATCACCACCCTTAAACTTGCCTATTTTGAAAACACAATGTTACCACTAAATATAATAACAGTAGTCTTTTGTTGTTGTTGTTGTAAGCTGCCATGGAGTAAGCCCAAACTCCTGATAACTTCAAGCATAAGAGAAGGAAACGCTGCCTGGTGCTGTGCCATCCCCATGATTGGTGCTTAATCTGCTCCAGATAGGAATTATCCGACTTCATTGTCACAATAACCTTATGAGACATGCAGTATCATTATTCCTCCACCTTACAGATTAGGAAATCGAGGCTAAGAAATACTAAGAAACTTATCAAAATTACACAACTAGGAAAGGAGTCAGAGTTTGAACTCAGAGGCTTACTCCTAACTACCCACATTATACTGATGTTGGCAACAGGAGATTCATAAGCCTTGTAATATTTTCTCAATTGTAATTTTTTAAAGGTAGGTAGAAATAAATTGATCTTTAATTGAAATTAGGCATACACGATATTCATTTGCCATCAGCTATTGTTGTTAGGTGCCGTTGAGTCGGTTCTGACTCATAGGGAGCCTATGTACAACAGAATGAAACACTGCCCAGTCCGGGGCCATGCTCACAATGATTGTTATGCTTGAGCCCATTACTGCAGCCACTGTGTCAAACCATCTTGTTGAGGGTCTTCCTCTTTTTTGCTGGCTCTGTATTTACCAAGCATGATATCCTTCTCCAGAGACTGATCCCTCCCGACAACATGTTCATAGTATTTGAGACGTAGTCTTGCCATCCTTGCTTCTAAGGAGCATTCTGGTTGTACTTCTTCCAAGACAGATTTGTTCCTTCTTTTGGCAGTCCATGGTATATTCAATATTCTTTGCCAACACCACAATTCAAAGGCATCAATTCTTCTTCGATCTTCCCTATTCATCATCCAGCTTTCTCATGCATATGAGGCGATTGAAAACAGCAGAGCTTAGGTCAGGCACACTTCAGCCTTCAAGGTGACATCTTTGCCTTTCAACATTTTAAAGAGGTCTTTTGCAGCAGATTTGCCCAATGCAATGTGTCCTTT
>NW_004444033.1:868330-869614 GCF_000243295.1 Trichechus manatus latirostris | reverse complement strand
TGCTGCATCCATTTGTTGAAACGATATTGATATTGGTATTCCATCAATTCCCGGAGCCTTGTTTTTCACCAGTGACTTCAGTGCAGCTTGGACTTCATCTTTCAGTACCATCAGTTCCTAAGCATATGCTATTAGTCCTTATGAAATACTATGAATATCTTTTGGCAAGTGGTTTCTGTTCTAAAATGTGTTAAAAGAACTCATTCTATTTTGTGTCCTTAAAACCTAGTACAGTGCCTGGCACATAGTAGATATTTTGTAAATGTTTATTAAGCTGTTAGTTTCGGATTAAGAGTTTGCAAGAGAGAGAGCAATATATTGATTTTTTCAGTCATTCATTAATTCATCAAATATTTATTAAACATCATACACTGGTCTCGTGGTGGGCAGTGAATGGGCTTGATATATTCTTGGGCAGAAAAATCACAATCTAACCAAAGGAGAGAGAAAAGGTATTTTATGTGTCTAGGTATTTAATAACTAGGGTTTTTTATACAGAAATATAACCTATATTTAGTAGAGAGGAGAGAAGACATTTCCAGTGAGATATTAACCCAAAATTATATTTCACAGGAGTCACCTGACTGCTTTCAGTTTGTTACAATTTTTAGAACATCTGGAGCTAGAAGGGCAAGCGTCCCTCTGAGAACCATTTACTTTGAAAGTTTAGAGATCACTGTGAGTTTACAGATAATTAGCGGTTCTTTTCTTGGCCAAGCATACTATCTTAGGTTGCATTTAAAAAGCCAATCCATTGCATTAAAAGAATCACAGGCTTGCTAAAATATTCTAATTGCTACATCATGCTCAGATTACTGAGTTCTGGGAAGTATACAGCTAACAAATTTCAGATACAGATTGTAATAACCTAATTCTATCTGCCTTAAAAAGATGACTGTGTACTAAGGTGTGCATATCTATATGCTCTTTTTTCATTTATAAGAAGCTATTGAGCATACAGGTGCATTTAGCACTTCTACTCATTGCTTCTATCACCCGTTTGTCAGCTTGTCACACTGTGGTGGTTTGTGTGTTGCTATGATGCTTGGAGGCTATGCCACTGGTATTTCACATACCAGCAGAGTCACCCCTGGTGGACAGGTTTCAGTGGAGCTTCCAGACTAAGACAGACTAGGAAGAAAAGCTTGAGGATCTACTTCTAAAAATTAGCCAGTGAAAACTGTATGTATCACAACAGACACATATACATCCAATACAGTGCTGGAAGATGAGCCCCCTTGGTTGGAAAGCACTACACAACAGGCTGCAACAATGGACTTAAAC
>NW_004444033.1:864485-866692 GCF_000243295.1 Trichechus manatus latirostris | reverse complement strand
CACTTATTTACTTATCAGTGAGAAACCTGGCTCACATTTTTCTCCACCCATTTATTTATTTGTTCTATCCTAGTACATATGTACAGAGATTTCAGAATTTTTTACCTGTACACCCATGAGAAACAACCTTGACAAATTATATACCGTGATTACGCACAGTTACTTTTATCTTTAGTTTTTCGGTTTCCAGTGAAAGCATCCTTTTCCCAAGTTACTTATGTTGGCACCTTTCCCCCCCAATCCCAGTGAGTTCGGTTACACATTTGTAATACAGCTAAATTCTTTCATCACTGTCTATGCTCTATCCTGGGATCTCCCAACCTCTTTAATGCATACATTAAGGTTTAATCTTTGTGCTATAGAGTTCTATGGGTTTTGACAAATGTATAGTGTCATGTATCCACCATTATAATACAATGTAGAATATTTCCACCACCCTAAAAAAAAAATGCCCTGTACTTCCTGGTGTCAAACACTCCTTCTTCCCCTAATCCTGGGGAATCGCTGACTTGTTTTCCATCTCTATAGTGTTGCCTTTTCCAAATGACATATGAATGAAATATATAGTATGTAGCCTTTGTGGGTTTTTTTTTTCACTTAGTAAAATGCATTTAATATTCATCCATATTTTTGCATGTATTAATAGCATAAATAATGTTTCATTATATGGATGTACAGTTTGTTACATATTTATCTATTGAAGACATCTTGGCTACTTCCAATTTTTGACGATTATAAATAAAGCTGCTATAAACATTGTCATGTGGGTTTTTGTTTGGAGATAAGTTTTCAAATCAGTTCAGTAAATATCTAGGAAGATGATTGCCAGGTTGCATTGTAAATTCATGTTTATAAGAAATTGCTAAACTGTTTTCCAAAGTGGCTGTACTATTTGGTATACCCGTCAGCACAGAATGAGAATTCCTATAAAGTTATGAGCATGCTTGTATGTATAGATGTATTGTTGTTGTGGTGTGTTGTCAAGTCAATTCTGGCTTTTGAAACGCTATAGGACAGAGTAGAATTGCCCCATCGGGTTTCCAGGCTGTAATCTGTATGGGAGCAGACTGCAAGGTCTGGTGGTTTTGACCTGGCAACCTTTTGGTTAGCAGCCAAGCCATTGTATCACCAGGGCTCTCGAGATCTAGATCTAGATCTAGATGATACAGATATAGATACTCTAAAAATACATATTCTAGAATTTTCTTTCAAGTGGTACAATGGGTGAAATGGACTATTAATGTGCTGATATAGGAAATAAAAATCAGGCTAACTTCTCAGAAGAGGATAATAGATTAGGGATATAAGGTGATCTGTATTAAATATACAGATAGACATTTCACTGACATACAGATAATAAAATATTATTTATTGATGTTATGTAATGAGTCAAGTTCAACGGTACTTGGCAGTTTCTCCATACAGAGATATCTCTCTATTATTTTTATTTTCTTCCTAGATATTTTTACTATGAACATGAAACACAATTTTCTTGTCACTTAGAAGTCTGTATATCAGTAACATTTACAGATAATTAGCATATTACTCTATATTAAAGACAATTTTAAACATACAGTGATACAAAAATTTTTGCTTAGATTGTGATTAATAGCATTTAGATGAAGATTTGAGCTCTTCTATTTTCATCAGCTAAATTTAAGGCCTAATAAAACATTTCTATGGCTTTTTCTTTTTATTCCATTCTTACCTTTGGTCAATAACAGGTACAATAATAGCTAAAACTGTTAGATGACAACTTTGCTCCTTTGGAAGAGGAAAGCCTCCATATATAGGAATTGTAATTATGATTATTTTTTAAGTATAATTGCTGGTTAAGTCAAAACTTCTTCTTGTTTTAACCCTTATTGTTTATAAATTTCTGCAAGTATTAGTTTATGTCCCTATTTTGTAGGAAAACTATTTTTCACAAAATATTTTGCATCAACTGACTATTTTTACTCTCAATCTTGATTTCCTATTACTACAGATGTAGACAATAAAAGATACAGAAGAACAGCCTAAATTTTTGCTTATTTGCCCATATGTATGATCCATGAGGGTAGGAGTCTTAAACAGTATTGTTCACCAGCATATTCTAGGCATACAGAACAGTACCGAATACATACTAAACTCTCAACAAACACTTAGTGAATGAATGAATAAATAAATAATTCTGGAATGTGCTCCATTACCCATTGCCATCGAGT
>NW_004444033.1:861633-863393 GCF_000243295.1 Trichechus manatus latirostris | reverse complement strand
ATAAATGAATTTATTTCTTTCCAGATTTGGTAGTCACGGTAGACTGAAAAATGGCCCTTCAAAGATACCAGGTTCTAATCCTTGGAACTTATAAAATTTACCTTATTAGGGGAAAAAAGGAGGGTTTTCAATGTGATTAAATTAAGGATTTTGTGATGTGATTATCCTGGATTGTCTGGTCGAACCTAAATCCCATCAGAAGTGTCCCTAGGAGACAGAGGCAAAGGGAGATTTCACACGGAAAGAGGAGGAGAAGGAGAAGTGAAGACATGTGCAAATAGAGGCAGAGATGGAATGATATGGCCACCAGCTAAGGAATATTAGCAAATAGAAACTGCAAGAGGCAAGAAACAAATTCACGCCTAGAGCCTTTGGAGGGAGTGTGGCCCTACCAACACCTTAATTTCAGTCTAGGGATGCTTTTTTTGTACTTCTGACCTACAGAGCTGTGAGAGAATAAACTTCTGTGGTTTTAAGCCAACGAGTTTGTGGTAATTTGTTACAGCAGCCATAGGAAACTAATACAATAGTAAGAATACTCAGAATTGTGTCACCTCACTGTATGGCTTTCAGAAATCGGGATAATTTAAGTAGATGAGGTGCACTGCCAACCTCTGTTCCATTCTACTCCTTTTTTTTTTTTTCTTCTTACACTCATTTTTGAGATTGGTTGCTTAGATTATACTCCCTTCTTCGTTTGATTGTTTTATATTATTTTTATAGAGGAGTTAAATTATTTTCCCTCATCTTTCCTAGGAGTAAAAATTTGTAATCCAAACTTGTAACACTGACACCTTAACTTATTAATTTTCATATTAACTCTCTGAACTTTCATATATTTTTTATAGAAATTTCCTGCACTGAGTCAAATGATTATTGATAGACATTTCAACACCGGAAATTAATTTGGTATTACCCAAGAGTAAATGCAAATCTAGATGGAGAGGGAACCTGAAATGCTTCAATTCTAGTACTGGCATATTCATTAGTAAATGCCATCTGTTTTAATGCTGGTCATAAAGTACAGGTCTGTTGTTACTTCTTTTTGTAATCATGTCAGCATATACCGATGACTGGCTTCTAAGTCCTGATATATGAAGTTTGAAAAGGTAATTTTAGCCACCATGTAATAGCAAACAGTAATGTTTTAGAAACAATTTGTCTTTAAGGCATCATCTCACAGAATCATACAATCATTTAATTCTATCAAAGGTAGAGAACGCAGAGTGAGCAAAGTAACCTCAGCAAGGCCAACTTTCATAGCTACAGGAAGTTTCTTCTGCAAAGAAGTACAAAGCCACAAGTTTTTAAATCTTTTCTGTCAGCTAGGACTAATAGTTCAGCAAGTGGACAATTAATATGTTTATAAGTCAAGTCTTTCATTTTTCCTTGTAGAAATGTATTGAATTACAACCACAGTTTTCTTACGTGAGACAGAAAGATACTTCCTATTGGCTTTTTCACATGAGTGGAGCAGACGTTAAAAGACCTAGAAATAATAAATTAAATACTTCAGTTAAATGAGATCAATCAGATCTGAGTGTGTTTTACTTTAAGAAAATCTACATGTGATGCTCTAGTGGCTTAGAAGAGATATTGCACCTACCAAATGGACATTTATTACTCTATCCAACCTTTTGGGCTAGTTGATGGATTATTACTATAAAGTATATTTTCCTACCTTATCTTAAAAATCCCACTGATGAATCATAAAAATTTTATTTAGCAATTTGACATCTTAATAACTTCATATTTTTTTT
>NW_004444033.1:834473-861286 GCF_000243295.1 Trichechus manatus latirostris | reverse complement strand
CGATGCCATTCCTCTTCAATTTGTCATTCCTGGCATAGTAGACCATATGATTTCTGATTCAAAATGGCCAATACCAGTCCATTTCAACACACTAATGCCTAGGATATTGATCTTTATGGGTTCCATTTCATTTTTGACAACTTCCAATTTTCGTAGATTCATACTTTGTACATTCCATGTTTCGATTATTAACGGATGTTTGCAGCTGTTTCTTCTCATTTTGAGTCATGTCACATCAGCAAATGGAAATCCCGAAAGCATTCTCCATCCATGTCATTAAGATCGACTCTACTTTGAGGAGGCAGCTCTTCCTCAGTCGTATTTTGAGTGCTTTAAAGCTGAGGGACTTATCTTGCAGCCCTGTATCTGATAATGTTCAGCTGCTATTCATAAGGTTTTCAGTGGCGAATTGTTTCACAAGTAGGCCACCAGGTCCTGCTTCCTAGTCTGTCTCAGTCTGGAAGCTCCACTGAAGTCTGTCTACCATGGGAGACCCTGCTAATATTTGAAATACTAGTGGCATAGCTTCCAGCATCACAGCAACATGCAAGTCACCACAGTACAACAAACTGAAAGATGAGTGGTGGATCAGTACTTGGAAAATATGGCCTTGATGATAGAAATAATGCCAGAGAGGCGCATGATAGAATTCTGCAGGAACAACAACTTCTTCATTGTAAATACCTTTTCTCAACAGCATAAATGGCAACTATATATGTGGCCCTCGCCTGATGGAATCCACAGGAATCAAACTGACTACATCTGTGGAAAGAGGTGATAGAAAAGCTCGATATCATCAGTCAGAACAAGGCCAGGGGCCAACTGTGGAACAGACCATCAATTGTTCCCATACAAGTTCAAGTTGAAGCTGAAGAAAATTAGAACAAGTCCACGAGAGCCAACCTTGAATATATCCCACCTAAATTTAGAGACCATCTTAAGAATAGATTTGACGCATTGGACACTAACGAACAGAGACCAGACAAGTTGTGGAATGCCATCATACATGAAGAAAGCAAGAGGTCATTAAAAAGACAAGAAAGAAAGAAAAGACCAAAATAGATGTCAGAAAAGACTCTGAAACTTGCTCTTGAACATCAAGTAGCTAAAGCAAACGGAAAAAGCGATGAAGAAAAAGAGCTAAATAGATTTCAAAGGGCAGCTCAAGAAGACAAAGTAAAGTATTATAACAAAATGTGCAAAAAACTGGAGTTAGAAAACCAAAAGGGAGAACGTGATCAGCATTTCTAAAGCTGAAAGAACTGAAGAAAAAATTCAAGCCTGGGGTTGCAACACTGAAAGATTCTATGGCAAAAATAATTACACAATGCAGGAAGCGTCAAAAGAAGATGGAAGAAATACACAGATTCACTATACCAAACATAATTGGTCAACATTAAAACATTTCAGGAGGTAGCATATGCTAAAGAACTGATGGTACTGAAAGACTAAGTCTGAGTTGCACTGAAGGCATTGGCGAAAAACAAGTCTCCAGGAATTGACAGAGTAACAATTGATATGTTTCAACAAATGGATGTAACCCTGGAAGCTCTCACTTATCTATGTCAAAAAATCTGGAAGACAGCTACCTGGACAACTGACTGGAAGAGATCCATATATGTGCCAATTCCAAAGAAAGGTGATCCAACAGAATGCAGAAATTATCTAAGAATATCATTAAGATCACAGAAAAGTAACATTTTTCTGAAGATCATTCAAAAGCTGTTGCAGCAGGATATCGACAGGGAATTGTCAGAAATTCAAGCCAGATTCAGAAGAGGATGTGGAACCAGGGATATCATTACTGATGTCAAATCGATCCTGGCTGAAAGCAGAGAATACCAGAAAGAAGTTTACCTGTGTTTTACTGACTATGCAAAGACATTTGACTGTGAGGATCAAAACAAATTATGGATAACATTGCAAAGAATGGGAATTTCCAGAACACTTAATTGTGCTCATGAGGAACCTGTACATAGAACAAGAGGCAGTCATTCTAACAGAACAAGGGGATACTGTGTCGTTTAAAATCAGGAAAGGTGTGCATCAGGGTTGTATCCTTTTACCATATTTATTCAGTCTGTATGCGGAGCAAGTAATCCGAGAAGCTGGACTATATGAAGAACAGGGCATCAGAATTGGGGCAAGAGTCTTTAACAACCTGCAATACACAGATGACACAACATTGCCTGCTGAAAGTAAAGAGAACTTGAAGCACTTACCCATGAAGGTCAAACACCACAGCCTTCAGAATGGATTACACCTCAACATAAAGGAAACAAAAATTCTCACAACTGGACCAAGAAGCAACATCACGATAAATGGAGAAAAGATTGAAGTTGCCTCAGGATTTCATTTTATTTTGATCCACAATCAATACCCATGGAAGCAGCAGTCAAGAAATCAAAGGACACATTGCACTGGGCAAATCTGCTGCAAAAGATCTCTTTAAAGTGTTAAAAAGAGAAGATGTCGCTTTAAGGACTAAGGTGCTCCTGACCCAAGCCAAGGTACTTTCAATTGCCTCATAACTGTGCAAAAGCTGGACAATGAATAAGGAAGACTGAAAAAGAATTAATGCCTTTTAATTGTGGTGTTGATGAAGAATATTGAATATACCATGGACTGCCCAAAGAATGAACAAATCTGTCTTGGAAGAAGTACAGCCACAATGCTCCTTAGAAGTAAGGATGGTGAGACTTTGTCTCATGTACTTTAGACATGTTATCAGGAGGGACCAGTCCATGGAGAAGAACATCATGCTTGGTAAAGTAGAGTGTCAGCAAAAAAGAAGAAGACGCTCAATGAGGTGGATTGACACAGTGGTTGTAACAATGTGCTGAAGCATAAAAAGGATTACTAGGATGGCGCAGTACCAGGCAGTGTGTCTTTCTGTTGTACATACGGTCGTTATGAGTCAGAACTAACTCAATGGCACCTTGTTGTTGTTGTTAGGTGCCGTCGAGTCAGATCCGACTCATAGCGACCCTATGTACTACAGAATGAAACACTGCTCAGTCCTGCGCCATGCTCACAATCACTGTTATGCTTGAGCCCATTGTTGCAGCCAGTATGTCAATCCATCTTGTTGAGGGTCTTCCTCTTTTTCAATGACCCTGTACTTCACGATGCATGATATCCTTCTCCAGGGACTGATCCCTTCTGACAACATGTCCAAAGTATGTAACACATAGTCTCACCATCTTTGCTTCTAAGGAGCATTCTGGTTGTACTTCTTCCAAGATAGATTTGTTCATTCTTTTGGCAGTCCATGGTATATTCAATATTCTTCATCAATTCACAATTCAAAGGCACCAATTCTTTTTCGGTCTTTGTATTCATTGACTGGCTTTCGCATGCATATGATGCAATTGAAAACACCATGGCTTGAGTTAGGCGCACCTCAGTCTTTAAGGTGACGTCTTTGCTTTTCAACACTTTAAAGAGGTTTTTTGCAACAGATTTGCCCAATGTGATGCATCTTTTGATTTCTTGACTGCTTCTTCCATGGGCGTTGATTGTGGACCCAAGCAAAATGAAATCCTTGACAACTTCAATCTTTTCCCCTTCTATCATGATGTTGCTTATTGGTCCAGTTGTGAGGATTTTTGTTTGCTTTTTGTTGAGGTGTAATCCATACTGAAGGCTGTGGTCTTTGATCTTCATCAGTAAGTCCTTCAAGTCCTCTTCACTTTCAGCAAGCAAGGTTGTGTCATCTGCATATTGCAGGTTGTTAATGATTCTTCCTCCAATCCTGATGCCCTGTTCTTTATATAGTCCAGCTTCTCGGATTCCTTGCTCAGCATACAGATTGAATAGGTACGATAAAAGTATACAACCCTGATGCACACCTTTCCGGACTTTAAACCAATCAATATCCCCTTGTTCTGTCCAAACAACTGCCTCTTGATCCATGTACAGGTTCCTCATGAGCACAATCAAGTGTTCTGGAATTCCCCTTCTTCACAATGTTATCTATCATTTGTTATGATCCACACAGTCGAATGCCTTAGCATAGTCAATAACACAGTCACAGGTAAACATCTTTCTGGTATTCTCTGCTTTCCACCAGGATTCATCTGACATCAGCAGTGATGTCCGTAATTCCACATCCTCTTCTGAATCCAGCGTGAATTTCTGGCAGTTCCCTGTCAATATACTGCTGGAGCTGCTTTTGAATGATCTTCAGCAAAATTGTATTTGCTTGTGATATTAATGATATTGTTTGATAATTTCCACATTTGGTCAGATCACCTTTCTTAGGAATAGGCATAGCCTTGGATCTCCTCCAGTTGGTTGGCCAGGTAGCACTCTTTCAAAAATCTTGGCATAGACGAGTAAGCACTTATAGCGTTGCATCCATTTTGTTGAAATATCTCAGTTGATATTCCGTCAATTCCTGGAACCTTGTTTTTTGCCAATGCCTTCAGTGCAGCTTGGACTTCCTGCTTCAGTACCGTCAGTTCCTGATCATATGGTACCTGAAGGCAACTAATAACAACACATTGTACAATAATAACACCAAGCACTGATATAGCAGTATTTGTGCATCGCAATACTTTTTAAAATCAAGCCAGTTTTAGAAGAAATGTACACTTTGTCTTTCTGTGTTCTTAAAATGAAAAAAAGAGAACCACAATTTCTGATGGACTTGAGCAGGGATTTACATAGAGGAAAAGATTTGAGTTTTCATTGAATTATATTTATTAAATTTATTTTCATTGAGTTGTATCTATTAAATTAGAAGTAAACTTATAGATGTAATTAATGTAAGGCTAGACCAACCTAAATTGTTAAAAACAGGTCTAGCCTTATGTCAATTAAATCTATAGTTGTACTTCTAATTCAATTATATTGGGTGAAAATCAGATTTCAAAAGTGTTTTAGTGACTGAAACTCTTCTCTAAGTAGATAGTTTATTTATGAAGGCATGGAACAATCTCAAAGAGTATGTTTTTCTAATAACTTGTATATTTTGATTTTGTGAAAGTTTTTCCTATTAGCAATGCCACATATTGGGTATTGGATTAAACATTGTTCCCAGCCTCCATTCTCAAATTCTGTGCTGGTTAAAAAACAAAAGAAACATTTGCCTTTAAAAACACTTGCCCTCTTTCCATCTCACATTTATTTGCAAAATGTTGTTTATAAAGGTTGTTGTACATGTCTGTGTAGTGCAGATAAAATGAAGCAAGATACCAAACATCAGAAACAGATGAAATGACTGGGTAGGGGATAAAAATAGGCTGGATATCACCTGGAGCCAGAAATGAGGCTGATACAAAATGCATACCATGATAACTTTATATTTGCCAAAGGGAAAAAACATTAATGCACCCTGAGCTTTCTTTTAGCAAATACTAAGAGAGAAAGGAAATCAGCTAAGTGATTCACAGGGTCTAAAAGAGAAAGCAAACGAATTAATTGGAAAAGGTGCATATATTTCTAATACTAAGATCATAACAGGGTTTCTCCCAAGGATCTTCATAAAAAAGATACTGTACTGCCCCGTTCAACTTCAACGGCCTTTTCAAAATAATGCCAGAGGCAAGATTCACCCTAAACCTCAACCTAATCCCATGCCCTCATACCAAAACATAATCACTAAAAGCAATTTTGTGGATGTAGCACAGGAATATGAGTGTGTGAGTGGGGTTCATGAACTTTAATGTGTGTGGTTGACTAGGGTGCAATGGGAATGAAGTGTGACAAGTTGGGGCTAACCAAACAGTGTTGATATACAACACACAACCTTGTGTGTTTTGCCAAACCAGCAGTTATACTGAGTCTAAAAGAACAGATACATTAAATATCTTTCAGAAAAATTTCTCCAAATATATTTTCTTTCAGTTAAGTTTTAACAAATATTGGGTGGTATTCAGTTCAGAATTATTTCTTCGGAAAAGTTCAAATTCTGAAAGCAGAACTTAAATTTCATCCCCATGGTATTCTAAAGAATATTGGGAATTAAGTCTGCTACTTTAACTCACTTGTAATTGCTGCATGGTGCGTTCAACTTCAGTGTTCTCCTTGAATTAGCCTACATTGTAGAAGCACATATCCAACCTAGCAGGCAATGAATCCTTTAAAAAAAAGATAGTAATTCATATGCCATGTTGAATTGGGGTTATCTTAATGATCAGTTAGGTTGGAGTTGTGATATGTGAATTTTCTATAAAGAAAAAATTCTTGAAAAACCACCCTAATGAATAGCAAATGAGGTCTTGATTATTTAGACAGACACAAAACTTGATCCAATATTTCTCATTTAACATGATATTTCTAATTTATGAGCCTTAAGGTTTTCATGAGGGAAGAGTCTTCTTTTGCTTAATCAATGTTGAATTTATCATTAGAAAATTAATATTAATAAATCTCAGAATTTTTTTCATTCCACTAACTAAGCTGCCAGATTAATCTCTGATAATTATGTAGGATCAAACATGAGGTTAAACTCATTGACCTGTAAATTCCCAGCTCAGACTGAAAAGCTATTACCTATGACTCTTCCTTACACTCATCATACTACTTCCTTTTCAAGAAATTGTAATGAATAGTTTTATTAATGACATAAGAGACCAAAACCTTTGCCCTGCTCTCCAGTTTGAGTTTGCTTTCTTAGTTAAGGAAATCATTACACCCTCTCCGCATGGATAGTGCTTTGTCTAACTTCTGTGCTTGTGTCATGCTTGTAACTCTTTTTCTGTCACAACTCAAATTTTACGTTCTTCTTCTTCTTGATATCCTCTCTGTTCTTCTTATTGTTACTGTTGTTATTATTTTTGTTCTTATCTTCCTTCTCCTCCTTCTTGAAAGTATAAGCACAGCTTTGTTACTTTAGTGGACAGTACTTTGTATGTAAGGATGTTTTACTACTTTTCCATTATCTTGTACTGTCCGGCTGTACAGTGAACCTCCAGGTTGCCAACACAACTTTCTCAATGTAAGGAGACCTGACTTAGCCCAGTGCCATATAGCTCAATGTTAGAAAAAAAATGCTAAAAACTAAGGCCCCTAGGGTGACAAACTTCTGAAGATAACAGTGGAAAATATTACTTAGTTGCCATGTCTTTTGTGAACTCTGAGCCCAGTTTCTCTCTAGGGCTTGCCGATTAGAACACACATTTAGGAGATTAACTCAGGCCAACAGAGCATTTGAGACTGAAGGCAATTCACATCCTTGTTTTCTTCTCCCTCTATATTTTGTGGTGGCTCTGCCTCTTGCTGCTGCTATCAGGAGTGTGAGTGTCATGCATGTCATTTGTACACCAAGATCCCTCCGGTGGGTTTGAAACAGCATTCACAGGATTACTGAAACAATCCCTTCTTTGTCATTGTCAGTGCTTCCATAGTGTCCTCTTTCTTTACATTAAAACCAATCAGTGCCTTCTCTTCAGTCCCTGTAGTTTTTCATAGCCTCTCAAACATCACTGCGGGATCCTTGTGAAGGCCACAGAATATCTCTTGTCATCTCTCAAGCTCTGAAGGAGCAGTAGATGTAGCCTTTGTGTTAGGTCAAATTCTCCACCAGGCAGACTGACATCAGAGTTGCTCCTCAGGGGCTAAGAAGCCAAGGGTCACATCATTTCAACTTTTTGAGGAAAAAGCATCTGTCTTAGTTATCTAGTGCTGCTATAACAGAAATATCACAAGTGGATGACTTTAACAAACAGAAATTCATTCTCTCATAGCCTAGTGGAAACACTGGTGGCACAGAGAGTGGTTAAGAGCTGCGGCTGCTACCAAAACGTCAGCAGTTCGAATCCACCAGGCACTCCTTCGAAACTCTATGGGGCAGTTCTACTCTGTCCTATACAGTTTCTATGAGTCGGAATTGACTCTACCGCAAAGGGTTCACAGTCTGGTAGGCTAGAAGCCGAAATTCAGAGCGTCAGCTCCAGGGAAAGGTTTTCTCTCTCTGTGAGCTCTGAGGAAGGTCCTTGTCATCAAACCTTCCCTGGTCTAGGAGCTTCTCTGCACAGGAACCCTGGGTCCAAAGGACGTGCTCTGCTCCCGGTGCTGCTTTCTTGGTGGTATGAGGTCCCCATGTCTCTGCTCGCTTCTCTCTTTTATATATCAAAAGAGATTGGCTTAAGACACAACCTAATCTTATAGATTGAGTCCTGCCTCATTAACATAACTACATCTAATCCTACCTCATTAACATCATAGAGGTAGGATTTACAACACATACGAAAATCACATCAGATGACAAAATGGTGGACAGTCACACAATACTGGTAATCATGGCCTTGCTAAGTTGAAACATATTTTTGGTAGACGCAATTCAATCCATGACAGTGTCCGTCACTGTCTTAGCTTCCTAGAACTGCAGTAACAAAGTACCAGAAACAGAGTGGCTTATGAGAATGGAAATGTATTGTCTCACAGTTTTGGAGGCCGGGAGTCCAAATTCAGGGCATCAGCAGGGTCATGCTCTCTCTGTTTGCTCTAGGGGAAGATCCTTCCTTTGTCTCCCAGCTTCTGATAGCCCCAGACATTTCTTGGTCTTCCTTGGTTTGTAGAGCATCTTCACATGGGCACCTTTCCTCTGTCTCTCTGTGTTCTCCTTTTTCAGAAGAACAACACTCACATGAAATTAGGACCCTCCCTACTCTGGTAGAAACCCTAGTGGTATAGTGGTTAAGAGCTATGGCTGCTAACCAACAGGCCAGCAGTTCAACTCTACCAGCAGCCCCTTGGAAACCCTATGGGGAAGTTATACTCTGTCCTATATCGTCACTATGAGTTGGAATCACTCAATGGCAATGGTTATTTTTTATTATTTCTACTCTGGTATGACCCCATATTATATTAACTGATAACATCATCAAAGACTCAATTTCCAAACAAGACCACACTCACAGGTACAGGTTTAAGATTTTAACATATATTTTGGGGGGGAAACAAATCTTACATGCACGTTCCAATTCTTTATGAAGTTTTTCATATATCTCCTGTTGATTTCTTTCTTATCTAAATTCTCCTCGTATTTAACAACTACAGTACATTTTTCCTAGCTTGCTAAAGATTATTTCCTAAAGGACCTATCTTAAGAAAACAATGTGGTTTGAGTGTGATTTGAAGAGATGATAGGCAGGACTCCCTGTTCTTGAATTTCTATCATATCCTTTCATTCTACCAGTGTTGCTTCATTCTGGGGTTCCTGAAAGCTTTTCAATCTTTTTGAGGCATTATTACTTAATGCAAGCACTCAGGAGGAGTCGTACCTTCTGTTATCATTATATCATAGTCAACAGACAGCAGTGATAGAATAAATTATTTTGTTGTTGTTAGGTGCCTTCGAGTTGATTCTGACTCATAGTAACCCTATGTATAACAGAACGAAACACTACCTGGTCCTGTGCCTTTCTCATAATTGTTATGCTCAAGCCTATTGTTGCAGCCATTGTGTCAATCCATCTTGTCGAAGGTCTTCCTCTCTTTCTCTGACTCTCTACTTTACCAAGCATGTTGACCTCCTCCAAGGATTGGTCCCTCCTGATAACATGTCCAAAGTATGTGAGACGAAGTCTCACCATCCTCGCTTCTAAGGAGTGTTCTGGTTGTATTTCTTCCAAGACAGATTTGTTCATTCTGGCAGTTCATGGTATACTCTATATTCTTCACCGACACCGTAATTCAAATGCATCAATTCTCCTTCCATCTTCCTTTTTCATTGTCCACCTTTCGCATGTATATGAGGTGACTGAAAATACCATGACTTGAGTCAGGCGCACCTTAGTCCTCAAAGTGACATCTTAGCTTTTTAAAGAGATCTTTTGCAGCAGATTTGCCCAATGTACTATGCCATTTGATTTCCTGACTGCTGCTTCCATGGGCCTTGATTGTAGATCCAAGCAAAATGAAATCCTTGACAACGTCTATCTTTTCTCCATTTATCATGGTGTTGCTTATTGGTCCAGTTGTGAGGATTTTTGTTTTATGTTGAGGTGTAATCCATACTGAAGGCTGTCTATATACAGCTATGTCTCCAGGGCTCATATAAAATATAAACAACCTAAATTCTACTGATTAAAAAAGGGAAGCATATCAAGACAACGGAAACAAGTGTTATCATAACAGGTCATAGAGAACCAAGAAAAAACTTCAATAACTACACAGTTATCTGTGAAATCATCTCAGCCCCCATATAACTTTTTCTACTGCCCCCCCCTTTTTTTTAAATCTGCACAAATTAAAAATTTCTTGAAGAACTCTCCTGGTTTTCTTAACTTGGTTTAGACAGGAAATTGCAAAATTTAATGCAAAGTTTCCTGGTATATCGTAAGGAACAAAGAAGTAATGTAAAAACAAGGTGATCAGTCACCATAAGTTCTATTTAATCATGTTTACTTATGCATCTATATCTGTTGGAATGTGGAAATTGATAGGTAGTGAAATTACCATTTAGCACTGCAGAAAATTCATTTAGTAAATAAAATTTAAAGTATCGTTCTTGCATGTTCTTTATTAAAGAAGAAATATAAACATTCTCGTTAACTAAGATTTTACTGTGTATGAGTACATGTGTTTCTCTACAGTTTTATACATACAGTGCATGCATGACAAGAACTTATTGAATGAAGACAAGTTTTATAAACTTTGTAGCATACTGTTTCACTTTTACCAGTTGCGGGGTAAAATAAAACATATTTTCTAAGATCTGTGGGTTCTAACATGTAAAAGAAAAAAAAAATCACTGCTTTTCAAGTATGATAACTTATGTTTGTTCCTAATATACTCTTTTCCCAAGATGTTGAAAGAACTAGTGCATTGAAAAATATTTCCAAATATCACCTCATTTTTTTTTTTTGTAAGAAAAAATACTCTGTACATTCGCTACTGTATCATTGCCTTATATTCTGGACATGCTCACTAAACTTAGTGAATCCATCCTGATAAACGGTCATTCACAGAAGTTGCTATTTTCTATAAATGTTATCATCTGGTTCAATTTTGTCACCTTATCCAACTTTTCAAAACTGTTTTATTTCCTGTCAGGTCTTTAGTCATGTTGGATCCTGAGTAAAGTAGGATGTCAAAATATCAAATCATCCCTTCCATCCTTTTTTATTTGTATTCTCTAGTGGTTTCTGGTAAATGAAGGGATTGATTTTAGCTAGGTGAGGTTTGCTTGCTTTGAAAATGAGAAGTCTTGTGCAGATAATGTACTCATTTTTTCAGTTAAATAACAGCAGTTGAAACACTGGCCATGACATTGAAAGATACAGATGACAGAAATATGGTATTATATGGAAATCAGTTAATTTTGAAAGCTAGAACCCATTCATGCAGACTGTGGTCTCACCAAAATATTACAAGCATTGCTTGTGAGTGACATTATCTGTATTTCTGAGCTATTTCTGCTGTATAGACGCACAAAAAATAATGAAGGCTAAATTGTTAAGCACTTGACTATTAACTAAAAGTTTGATGGTTTGTCACCCAGAGGTGCCTCGGAAGACAGGCCTGGTGCTCTGCTTCCAAAAGGTCACAGACTTGAAAACTCTATAGAGCCGTTCTACTCTACACACATGGGATCACCATGAGTCAGAATCAACCTGATTGTAACCAACAACAACAACCACAAGGTTCCATTTTAAATAAAGCATAATAACAGATACAAACGGCAGTCATCGTGGAACCTGCCTTATATCTGCCCGTTTTTCTATTTCTTAGTTGCATCAGATGAGGTCAGATTTCAAGCAATACCAAAACTAAGCGATGGAAGTAGTGACCATCAAGTGTATAAAAGATTCTAAACAAAGACTCATACCTAGTTTAGCTTCAGTAGGAATCTCTTCTAAACTTTATGTCCAATCCAGGCTGTTATAAATAATTTGGTTCTCTAGATATACAATTTCAAAATAAGAAAATTTAATTCAACACAAAGAATCAACTAATTACTAAATATACATTGACTGCCACCAAGTGTCCATAAAAATCTCAAATTGAAAGTCTACAGTCTACTATTGGTCAACAAATGTTGGGGCTCTTTTCCACTTCCTTTCTCCCACATACTACCTTCAAATAAAATAAATATTAAATCATTTAAGTTTCCAATTTTCATATAAGCAAAACACTGAAGTAGTTAAGTAATGATTTTGGCTTGATCTATTCAGAAATACTATGTGACCTATTTGTTCTAATAGAATTTAGTTCACCATGTCTTAGAATGCAATAACTTATTTAATGACTTTCTAGTGTCTTCAAATTATATATTCTAATGACTCATGGGATTATCATTATTTCTACATTTTATGTAAATGGCTCAAAAATTTTTACTCAGAATGAATCAACCTTTCACAGTTATGCTTCATCCTTTTCGAACCTGGGCTAACTGTGGGGCATTGATCCAGTTAAATAATTTATGAATGTTCTATTACGTGGCTCAGTTAGTTAGAACACATCAAAAGAGAAATAGTAGTAGTTTATTTCATCCCCAAGAAAACTAATTTGTTTTGCTTTGTAAATTGATCTTTGACTTTTCACAAGCTAACCATTTAAAAAATATGTTATTTTTTATAATAAACTCCTGAAATGAGAGAGCTGGCAATTTAGTACAATTCTACTTCCTCTACTGGAAAAGAAACTTGGGAACACACTCCACTGCCAATATCAATATCTTCAGCTACAAAAAAGCAACAAATAATCTCAGGAGAAGTTAGTTGAGTGCTTCAGTGTTACTTTGGTATCAATTTAATTTTATTGGGATTTCAAGAAATTTTAGAACACGGGCTGTGGCATCAAAAGAGAACTCAGACTCACAATAAAATATTATTAAAAAAAAAAGAAAGAACCCAGCAGAAACAAAAGCAATAAATTATACTATAAAATTTAACCTTTACAGTATGATTCATGATAAGAAAATATCCCCTTCTAGGAAGGTATACTTTCTCTGAAACTTAAGAATGAATTTTGATTACTTTTAAAATATTAATTATACATAATCATATACCCATTAGTTGATCACTTAGTGAATTTGAATAAAGCAAATCCATTGTACTGAATTTTCACTCATGAGAAAATTTAAAGATTCCTGCTACTTTTCTTAGTTAAATTCTTAAAATACTTTTACATTTGTTATAAACTATACCATGGTGTATATTAATCCTTTTGATGTAACTTTTTGATCTGTGTGTTTATAGTCTTCTATTCTTTCTTCACATTTTTTTTCTAGCCAATCACACACCTACATGTATTCAAGCCTATCCTCTAGCATTTATACTCAGTATCGATTGAATATTTAAGTTAATTTTAACGTTTAACTTCTATCCATGCCTTTTACTTTTATCTCTCATTACAGTTAGTCTTTGTCTACTTTCCTTCTTTTATTTTTCACTCTATTTTTAAATCTTCCCTGAAACACCAAAGATATCGTGAATGTCCTCCTAATACCCATCTAGGACATACCTAACACCGCAAATTCACACCTTTTGCTTAGCTCTTCAAGGCCTTCTACAATATGGCCTCAATTTACAAGTCAGTCCTCTGCAATTCTACGCTCTAGTCCAGGTGTAATTCAGTGAACTACAAGAAGTAGAACATTCATCTTAAGAAGGAGGAAGGTGTATTATAAAATAGGCAAGAGGAGACCAAGAATGGAGTACGGGGGAGAGGCCAGATATTGACCAGCAGCAGGACCTGAGTATTCCAAGTAAATGTTAGGAAAATTCAGTATATGAGAAGTACTCTGATCCAGTAGTTACTTTGCCCTAACATTCTGTCCTTGTTTGCAGATTCATCTGCTTCCCCCAAATTGACTTAAGATATGATACCTGTTATGGATTGAATTGAGTCTACCCCAAAATATGTATTGAAATCCTGGCCATATGCTGTTATGATTTAGTCATATAATAAAATTAGTTGGCCTTGGGTAGAACAGATTACCTTAAATAATGTAATCTAATGTAATGTAATCAATCAGTTATGGTCATACAAGTATAGGGTAGCTTCTAAACCTAATCACTTCTGAGTTATAAGACCAGAATATACACGTGCCCAAACTGGGGAAGACAAATGCCATGTGAGGATCATCTACAAGCCAAGGAACTGGGGAATGCCCAGGACTATCGACAAGGTAGGAATCCACAAAGTCAAGACCCTGATTTGAATTTTTAGCCTCCAGAACTATGAGTTTCTGTTCTTTAAATCCACTCACTTGTGGCATTTAATTTACAGCAGCACTAGGAAACTGACACCATTTTTCATTTTGCTATACAAATTGTGTTATCTGTTTTTGCTTATGTTGGCATCTGATGCTAATAATACCTTCAACCTATTTTCTAGCATCTAGGTAATCTTAAACTAGTCATTGCTGGCCTGCCTCCCCTCCAGTTTGTCTTTACTGAGAACTTGCTTTAACCCTACCCTCCTAACCAGGCAAAGTCGACTTTGGTCCTATTCCTGAAACTGTTCTCACTAGCATAACCAGTATCCCCCTGAGGCAATTCCATTGTTTATCTGCTTGGCTTCATTTCTGCTTTTGACACCTTTACTCATTTTCTCTTTGTTGAAACTTTCTACTCTCTTGGCGTCTATGGTATTATATGACCTAAATTTTCTTCATTCTTCCCTATCTTCTGTCATCTTGGACTTCACGCGTTCATCTTCCTCTTAAATATTGGTGCTTCTTAGCTTTCGGAACTCATTTCTCACTCTCTCTAAATATTCTTTAAGGATGAGTTAATCCAGTCTTCACTGATTGAAATATTACATGTACGCTTTTGTCGTCTAACATCTAGTGTATACACGTTATCTAGGTCAAACCTTTCCCTCCAAATCCCTGGGATTGCTTTTGTGCAGTTGCTAACAACTTCTATGTTGCCAAATGCAGCAGCTTGTTTTCTGTTCGCATCTTTCTTGAGCTCACGGCAGCATTTCCACTCAGTGGGTGTATCCCTTATTTTTGAAGCACTGCGCACTTGGTTTTCTTCCAGCTTTCATCTTCCTTCACTGGTGGCTCCAGTTCAGGCTTCTTTTCTAGTTGCTCCCCCAGCACCTTACCTGTAAACTGGGAAATGATTTGGGAATTTATTCTAAGCCCTCTCCTCTATATGAACTGTCTTCCTCGTTTATCTCATTCAGTACCATGGCCTCAATATCATATTCTAATGACTCTTTTGACACCCCAAAACACACACACACACACATCTTCAGTCCTAATCTCTCCCCTTAGCTCCACACTCTTATATCTTACTTTCTACATGCTGCTTGCACTTATGTGTTTTATGGATATCCTGGACTATAACTCGTATCTATGCCTTCTCCTCGTCTTGTCCTCCCTCATTCTTCTTCATCTCAGTTAATAGACACACGACCATCTACATAGGTGTTCAATCCAAAAAAATCATACTTGATTCCTCCCACTCCTTCTACCCTCATATCCAATTCCACATCGAGTCCTATTAGTTATAGCCCCAAATATATATCTTGAATATTTAATACGTACTGCCATTACTACTTCCATTGCCTTACTCAAAGTACCCTCATCTCTTACATGGTGTATGTTATCATTAAGGTTGGGTGTCAGCTTGGCTGGGTCATGATTCTCAGTGGTTTGGCAGTTATGATGTAGTTTGGCAGTCATATAATGATGTAATCATCTCCATGATGAGATCTGATATAACATGATCACCTCTATGATGGGATCTGCTGTGAGTAGCTAATCAGCTGAAAGGGAGGTTTTTAGGGGTGTGGCCTGCATCCAATATAGTGGACTTTCTGGCAAGGCTCATGGGCTTTTGCTTGCTCTGGATCTTGCAGCTGCCTTCTGTTCATCTGACCTCTGGTTCATGGGACTTGAGCTAGCAGATTACCTGCCGATTACCTGAGCCAGCGGCCTGCCAGTTTACCTGTCAATCTTGGGATTTGTTGGCCTCTGCAGTCTGTGAGCCAGAGGTCTGTTGTCTGACCTACTGATCTTGGGTTTGCCAGCACCTGTAGCTACATGATTTAGGAGAAGCCTCCAGCCAGACCCACAGACTTGGGACATTGCAGCCTTTACAACCACATGAGCCATTTCCTTGATATAAATCTCTCTCTCTCTCTCTCTCTCTATATATATATATGTATACATATATATATATATATGAATATATTCTTCACTGGTTTTGCTTCTTTAGAGACCCTGGCCTAAGACAGTATAGTAGACAGTATTAGTAGTCACTAATATCCCTCACTTGTGGGGAGAATTACACATCCCCTACCCCACTGTAGTCAAGTTTGGACACATGACTGCTTTAGTAAATGCAATGTGAGCAGCAGTGATATGTGCCACTTCCTGGCAGAAACTTTAAGAGATAGTTTATGCTTCACCCAGTCTTTTATCCCCTGAAATAGTCAGTGGCAATGTTCCAGAGAATGGATGCTCCACCAGCCTGGATTCCAGCCTAAGGATAGTGACAACATATAGCAGCCAACCTTCAATAGAAATGATGTGTGAGTGAAAAATGAGCCTATGTTGTTATGAGATGTTAGTGGTGTTTGTAATCAGGGGATAAGTTGTGCTGTCATGACTGATATACTAGAGTAAAAGCACTGTGTCTTTAATGGATATCCATGCTTTGACGCATCTCCCACTATCTATTTGATACTTTGGCTGTCAGTGTGCCTGAGGTTATTTAGATTGTTTATCATTGTTTTACTTTAAATTATTCAGTTGTTTTGAAGAAGAAATCACTTTTCAGTGAATCAGGAAAATTAAATTTAGTATCTTGCTAGCAACCATCTAGCTTAATGGATTTTCTGTTTCCTCCTTTTAAATGGAATTGAGACTTTAAATTCCAGTTAGAATGTAAAAGAATGCAAAAGATTTTTGATCACATGGTAACAACAACAACAAATACTTAGACAAAATAAAAATCATACTTCTATATTAGGCTAGTGTCATGGCTTGAATTGTGTCCCCAAAAAATATGTGTCAACTTGGCTAGGCTGTGATTCCCAGTATTGTGTGATTATCTACCATTTTGTCATCTGATGTGATTTTCCTATGTGTTGTAAATCCTACCTCTATGGTGTTAATGAGGCGGGATTAGAGGCAGTTATGTTAATGAGGCAGGACTCAATTTACAAGATTAGGTTGTGTCTTAAGTAAATCTTTTTTGAAATATAAGAGAGAGAAGAAAGCAGAGAGAAGGGGATGCCTCATACCACCAAGAAACAAGAGCCAGGAAAACAGTATGTCCTTTGGACCCAGGGTCCCTGCACTGAGAAGTTCCTCAACAGAGAAAGATTATAATGCCAAGGAACTTTCCCCAGATCCAACAGAGACAGAGATCTTCCCCTGGAGCTGGCACCCTGAATTTAGACTTCTAGCCTCCTAGACCTTAAGAGAATAAATTTCTCTTTGTTAAATCCATCCACTTGTGGTATTTCTGTTATAGCAGCACGCGATAACTAAGACAGAATTTGGTACTGGCAGTGGGGTGCTGCTCTAACAGATACCTAAAATGTGGAAGCAGTTTTGAAACTGTTAATGGATGGCAGTTGGAAGAGTTTTAAAGTGCTTAATAGTAAAAAGTCTAGATTGCCTTGAAGAGACTGTTGGTGGAATTATGGACATCAAAGACAATTCTGGTGAGGGCTCAGACAGAAGTGAGAAGAGCTGTTACACTAGAGATAGCACAGATGTCGAGAAGCAGCAGCAGAACCAGGAGACCAGCATGAGACAGTGCTGGAGCAGACCCATGGAGTGAGAGAGTTGAGTGCCTTTGGCAGGAGGCTTCCTGGTGGAGTGAGGTGCCTCCCTGCACTTATTGGTGGAGCTAAAGGGCTTTGGAACACTTGCCCCAGAAGGGCAGATGTGGGTGGTGGGGCCTGAGGGGCTGAGAGTCCAAGGAACCAGGAAGCAGAAGCTGAAGAGACAAGGAACACAGGAAACAGCAGCCTCAGTCTCAAAGGGCAAAGTCCTCACTTAGATGGACTAGGAAAACGGGGCCACCCAAATTTGAGGGAGCAGAGTTGCCAGTCCAGTGGGCCTGGAAGGCAGAGCTGAAGCCCAGGGCCAAGGCATCTCTACCCAGAATCCAGAGAGTGTGGCCAAACCAGAGTTTGGAGGGCAGGGCGGTTGTCTAAATGGTCTCAGAGAATAGAAGATTATTTTCAAGCATTGAGAGCTAATGTAATGTGTTCTGCTGACTTCTTGGTGCCTGTTATCCCTTCTTTCCCTACAATTCCTCCCATTTGTAATGGAGGTATCTACCTTGTGCCTGTCTATACCACTGTACTTTGTAGCAGATAACTTGTATTCTAGATTTCATAGATGAAGAGGAATTTTTGGATTTTGGACTTGGAGTTGATTTAAGACTTTTGCTATGATATGGTGGGGTGAATATGTTTTACACCTGGCAAAGACATGAATTTTGGGGGGGGGGGGCAAAGAGTGGAATGTCATGGATGGAATTGTGGCCCCCAAAAATATGTATCAACTTGGCTAGGCTGTAATTCCCAGTATTGTGTGATTATCCACCATTTTGTCATCTGATGTGATTTTCCTATGTGTTGTAAATCCTACCTCTATGGTGTTAATGAGGCAGGAATAGAGGCAGTTATGTTAATGAGGCAGGACTCAATTTACAAGATTAGGTTGTGTCTTAAGTCAATCTCTTTTGAGATATAAGAGAGAGAAGCAAGCAGAGAGAAGGGGGTGTCTCATACCACCAAGAAACAAGAGCCAGGAGAATAGCATGACCTTTAGACCCAGAGTCCCTGTGCTAACTTCTTTGATAGGGGAAGATTTATGACAAGGACCTTTCCCCAGAACCGACAGAGAGAGAAAACTTCCCCTGGAGCTGGCACCCTGAATTTGGACTTCTAGCCTCCTAGACTGTGAGAGAATAAATTTCTCTTTTTAAAGGCATCCACTTGTGGTATTTCTGTTGTATCAGCATTAGATGACTAAGACAACTAGTGAAGAGCACTTTCTGTCATCCACCTTAGAGTGTATATCAAACTAATTTGTTTGCTAAAATTCTGACCGGCAAGCGACACGTCTGTATAATTAAGTAATCATAATAAATACTGTGAATTCTGTTACTAATCCCTTTTTATGGATTGATAACGCATTTTAAGTTAATATGGACTTTACACCATAGTAAATAGAAATTATTTTACATTTTCTGAAAGCAGAGAGTGAAGGATAATGAACTAGGCTAAAATAAAAAGAGAATGGCACCTGGAGGGAAAGACAGGACATGAGTACTTACCTGGTGAGACATAGCTGGGCACTGATAAGAAGAATTTAGCTACAATAGTTGAATTAATGGAGGTCAATTCTGGGCTGATAAAGAATGTGGCAGACTAAGAAGTCATATATATATAGGGGAATTTGCACACTCTAGCAGGCTTTACAGACTCAACCAGGTGCTTACCAAAAAAAAAAAAAGTGACAGATCTGAGGAATACTCATCATGATATAAGCCTGATGGAGGGAAACAGCAGTTACTGGGAGATGAGCATGAACCTCTACCCACAGATTACTTTCCTATCTTGAATATGAAACTAAAGACTTAATCTATGGAGGAAGGAGTGATAAGTACTCTCACTCTTAGGAAACTAGTAGAAAACCATTGACTCTTAGGGAAGGGAACAAAATAAAACTGTCTCTGAGAGGAAGTGCAGGACTATGTGCTGGACCCATAACTACAGGTGGAGGAAGGGCAGAAACGTTTAAAAAAAAATCCACACCTCTGATTCCAAGGGGCCCAGTAGAATGATGCTTAGCCAGAAAACAGAGAACACCCCTATCCTCCCCAACCAGGCTAACAAGTGTTGAGTAAAAAATAACAATAGAATACTCCTGAGAGAGTTGCAACATTTAATATATAAACCCTCTCTGCAGTGCAACATCAAGTGATGACCTAAAGTTGATAATGAAATAGACTTAAGGAAATTCCTCTTGAAACCCAGCCCCGATCCTAAATACAAGAGCCACCAGGGCTCAAGGTATTGCTAGACTAGATTAACTCCAACTCCCCACATTAAAGGCTTAGCAGAAATAAAGGTGTGCCCATTTACAGGCATAATAACTATATACCTTAGTCTTTAGTGCCATAAATAAAATGTCCAGAGCTTCACAAAAATTATAAGGCGTATGTAAAGGCAAGAATCAAACAACAAATTGATAGGAGACAAATCTATCGAGAGAACTGGACTCAAATACAACATAGATGTTGGAACAATTAGGGAATTAAAATGACTTTTATTAATATGTTAAGGGAATTGAAATGACTTTTGTTAATATGTTGAAGTTATGATGGAAGGGAACAAGTTTAAATATGTAATTTTAGCACAGAGATGGAAACTATAAGAACCAAATGGAAGTGTTAAAAATTTTTAGAAATAAAAATCACAGTAACAGAGATAAAGAATGCCTTGAACAGCTTGTCAATAGACTTCAAACAGCTAAGAAAAGAATTAGTTAACTTGAAGATAAATAAACAGAAATTATACAATTGTAAGGCAAAAGCAAAATAAGAGTGAACTAAAATATGTTAGAGCTTCTAAGAGCTTTGGGAAAATAATAAATAGCCTAATATACACATAATTGGAATCTCAGAAGGAGAAAAAAGAGAGAATGGAGCAGAAGAAATATTTGAAGAAATAAATGGCTGAGATTTTTCCAAAATTGAAGAATGAGACACCAAAACACAGATCTATAAAGCTTGGAGATCACCAAGCAGGATAAACACACACACACGCGCACACACACACACACACACATACACACACATACACATATACACACACACACACACACACACACTCAAATGCATGCACCGTTAGTCATATCATGTTCATTCAAATACCTGAAAACAGAGGCCAAAGTGAATCCTGGAGAAAGCCAGATAAAAAAGATTCCTTACATGGAGAGATACAAAGATAAGAGATACAGAAGACTTATTTCCAGAAACTATGCTAGCTAGAAGACAACGGAGCTACCTCTCTAAAGTGCTGACAGGAATAAAACATCTGCCTACCTAGTATTCTATATTCACCTAAACAATAATTTAAAAAATACAGTTTAAAAACTTTCATATTCAAACAAAAAGTGATACAATTAATTTCCAGAAGACTTACACTACAAAATTTTAAAGTAATTTTTTTTTTTAGGAAGAAGAAATATAATTTCAGGCAAAACTTGAATCCAAACACACATATGCATGACAAATATTAGAAATAAAATAAATTAAGGTAAAATAAAATTTATGTTCTTATCTATTTGCTCTAAAAGGTCACTGACTGTCTAAAGCAAAATTAGCAGCAATGTACTGTGTGTGTATAGCATAGATCAAATTAAAATGTTATGGCATCAATAGCAGAAAGTATGGGAGGAAATAATTTGGAGTATACAGTTGTAAGAACCTTACACTACATGTGAATTATTATAATATTATTTGAAGGTATACTTCGATCAATTAAAGATGCATATTCCTAAGCCTAGAGCAAACATTTTAAAATATAAAATATATCAATAATAAATCAATAATGGAGATAAAATGTAATCATAAAGACATTCATTTAACCTAAGAGTAGGTAGAAAAGAGAATTAAAAAAAAGGAACATACAGAAATCAGCTATAAAAATGTTAGATTTTAATTCAATTATTACAATAACCACTTTAAATATAAACAGTCTATACCCACCAATTAAAAGACAGATATTGGCAGATTGGATTGAAAAAAAAAAAGTTCCTGTTATTTGATGCCGCCAAGAAACCTGTCTTAAATTTAAAGGCACAGATAGATTAAAAGTAAAGGGATCGAGAAAGAGGTATCATGCAAAGACTAATAAAAAGAAAGCTAAAGTTGTTTTATTAATTTCAGACAAATCAGCCTTCATAACAAGGAAGATTATCAGAGATAAAGAGGGACATTACGTAATGCTAAATGAAGTCAATTCTCCAGCAAGACATCGCAATCATAAATCTATATGTATCTTTCAACAGAACATCAAAATACATGAAACAAAAACTGACTGAACTGATAGGAGAAATAGACAAATCCACACTCATATCTGGAGACATCAACACCCATCTCACAGTAACTGATAAAACAAGTAAGCATTAAATCAGTTAAGTATATACATGGCACAAAGAGCACTGTTAATCAGCTTTACCTAATTGGCATTTGTAGGACACTCATTCCCACAACAGGAGAATACACATTTTTCTCAAGTACATGTGGGGCATTCACCACTATAGATCATATTTTGAATCATAAAACAAATTTTAACATATTTAAAAGAACAGAAATCATACAAAATATGTTCTCAGGTCAGAGCAACATTAAACAATTGCAATAAAATAAATAATGGAAAAATATCTGGAACTCACTATATATTTTGGAAATTTGACCATACACTTCGAAATAATTAATAAGTCAAAGAGTAATTCTGAAGGAGAATTGAAATCTATTTTGAACCGATTGAAAATGAAAAAATAATATATCAAAATTTGTGGGATATAGCTAAAACATTCTTGGAGATAAATGTATAGCATTAAATTCTCATATTAGAAAAGAATAAAGGTCTCAAATCAACAGTTTAGGCTTAACCTTAAGAAACCAGAACATGAAAAGTAAACTTAATGCAAAAAAAGCAGAAGGAAGGAAGTATTAAGAGTAAAGGAAGTATAAGAGTAAAAATCAATAAAACTAAAAACAGGAAAATAACATAGAAAACCAATGAATCCAAAATCTAGTTTCTTATAAAGATAAGTGAAACTGACATACTTATATCCAGACTAATCAAGGAAAAATGAGGACAGACAAAATGTCACTAATACCAGTATTAGAAGAGGTGTCATCACTTCAGACTTCACAAACACATAAAGGAAAACAAGGGGATACTACAAACAACTTTATATCAATAACTTTGACAATTTATTATTCCTTGAAAGAGAAAAGCTACCAAAACTTATTCAGGAAGAAATATATAACCTGGATATTTCTATATGTATCACATAAATTGCATTCATAGTTTAAAAACTTCCCAAAAACAAAATCTACAGTTCCAGATGTTTTAACAAGGGTATTCTACTAAAGATTTAAAGAAGAAACAATGTAATCTCTATATTGTTTATAATTTCTTCCAGAAAATAAAAGAGGAGGAATAGTTCCTAACTTATATGAGGCCAGCATTGAAACCAGATAAAGATATTACAACAAAAAGAAACTATATATAATATATATCTTATGGATATGGACACAGAAATCCTAAACAAAATATTAGGGTATTGAAATCAATACGATTACCCTCCTACCTTAATAAGGTTGTCTGTTCTCAGGTTCTCTTGGATTTTCAGAGGTAGATTGCCAGGTTTTTCTTCCTAGTGCATCTTAATCTGGGAGCTCCAATGAAACCTGTTCATCATCATAGCAACACACAAGCCTCCACTGACAGAAAGTTGGTGGCTGCTCATGAGGTGCAGTGGCTGGGAATCCAACAGGGTGTCCTGCATGGAGGGTGAGAAATCTACCATTGAACCATCAAAGCCTCAATAACTATTAGAACGTAACAATATATAGCAATATATTCTTTTGCTTTTCTTATATAAACTTTCCTTGTTACTGGAGAAATTAAAAACTATTACTTAAAAGCTAGCATAGCATTTATAAAAGGATTTTGTATAGAAAACTTCCTCTGTGAGATACCAATAGGTTTTTTATTTTTATTTTTTTAAGAGGTGGGAATTTTTTTATCAAATATGTTTCGATAAACAAAATGAAGTTAGATTGTTCAGGTATTTTCTAGTAAGTGTTTACTGTGAAGTTTCCAGACGGTAGTATATTTTCCCCAAAATTATTTGACAAAGGACTCATTTGCATTTATCATACTTTTTTTTTGTGTGTGTGGCTTTTGAAAGAAACCCAACTCAAAATAGATTAAAGAGGTAGGGATTTATTAGCTGGGACGTTCTGGGGGCTTCCTGGGACTGATGATTGAGGAATTCAAATGGTACATGAAAATTTGTTTCCTTTTGCTATCTTTTTCTGTGCTTTTCAGTTTGAATCTTCAAAGTACTAGCAAATCTGGTTATTAAGGTGCTGTATTATAAATGACCTTATCTGTGCCACGTACCTTCCTTTGTGGATGGAAGCATTAGCTCCATTCAAACCACATTCAATGTGCTATGCATCACAAAGGAGGTTAGGTTTCTATTTTCAGGTGAACTAGAGAAGGGATTCAGCTACAAAATAAACTGGGGCAGAGAAGATTTAAACATTTTATAAAAAGATAATAAATTTTGATGGATGCATTTTTTCCTATTGTGCAGTGAAACAACCTTCAAATTAAATTTAATAAGGCATGCTTCTTCAGAAGTCATTTCAAGTTACCTATTTGCGGTTAGGGCACTGCATGTTGGTTTATATTTATCTGAGAAAGCAAACTTGCTTGCTTCATTACTTTTTCCGTATCAAATTATGTTGGCAGGGCCTTGGAAGCTGAATGCTGTGATAGGTGAGTGGTCATGCATCTTCCAAACTTATCGGTTACCACTCTTGCGCAGACCACAGACAAGACAGAAGTTCCTTATTGATTCTAAGAGGAGAGAGCTCTTTGTTACTGGCAAAAGAGTTTTAATTTCCCTCAAATCCAGATTTCTGGCTTTCATGGAAGTTGGGGTAATCCACGTAAGTCATTGCCCTTAGGTGTCCTTTTGAACCTTTTGCCTTTAAAAAACTGGTTCTTAAAAGCCAATTTTGAGTCCAACAATGGTCCAGATAAACTAATAAAATCATTTTGTTTTGGGCAGTGTGCTCTTTGAAGAATTCAAGCAGTTTTGGGAAACAGAGTCTAAAGGTCAGGCTGGGAGCTATGTGTAGAGTAAATCAGTAATTATTTTAATTGTCCTTCAAGACAATGCTTTATCAAAATCCTTCCTGACCACAGATTTGTTTATCAGTTCTGTTCCAACACTTTTTTCCATGGCAATAACAATGAGATTTGGTGTTAGAGTGTTTCCAAGGTTCTATCATCTTCAGAACATTCCTGACACTAGTCAAAATGTGGGGCCCTGGTGGCACAGTGGTTAAGCATTGGCTGCTAACCAAAAGATAGGCAGTTTGACTCCACCAGCTGCTCCTTGGAAACCATATGGGGCAGTTCTACTCTGTCCTATAGGGTCACTATGAGTTGGAGTCGACTCAATGGCAATGGATAGTTGAAATGTTACCCCGATTTGCAAATTGTATATTCAATAAATTTCAATCAATTTCTATTATTGCCTTAGTATGATTTTTGTTTTAACATTACCCATCACTCTGGTCTGGTTGAGAAGTCAGAAATGAGGGACATTATTACATAAAATCTAAGCCCAGTACATCATATTCATCATATTGGTGAATCATTATCATAAAGGCCTAATAATAGTTGCCAAGCTAAACTTGTCACTTCTTTATTTTACCTGATCATTTTTAGTCAACTTTACTGAAATATAACTCACATACAATACAATGCATCCATTTCAAATGTATGCTTTTATGAGGGTTGACAAGTATATATACTTGTGTATTGACCGGGTACGCAATAGATATGACTAGGTAACACAAAAGAAAAAGTAAGTGGAAAAATAATAGGAAGGGTTGGCCACATGTAGATGAGAGGAGCCTGCTGCCAGAAGAAGCAGGAAAAGAAGGCTACTGTTACGCTGTCTAGCGGTTTCAGTGGTGATAAGAGGTACTCCTTAGTGTAGAACAACGCTTTCTTTTCAGTTGCCCAAGTTAAAAATCATGAAATGTTTTTTGACTTCTCTAGTATCTCTTAATCTATTGCTGTAGAAACATTTGTTGGTTCTACCTTCAAAATATCTTCTTTTGATGTTTCCTTCTTATTTCGAAGAAGATGGAAGGAATACACAGAGTCACTGTACCAAAAAGACTTGGTCAACATTTAACCATTTCAGGCAGTAACATATGATCAAGAACTGGTAGCACCAAAGGAAGAAGTCCAAGCTGCACTTGAGGTATTGGCAAAAAACAAGGCTCCAGAAAGTGACAGAATACTAATTGAGATGTTTTTAACAAATGAAAGTAGCCCTGGAAGTGCTCGCTCATCTATGGCAAGAAATTTGGAAGACAGCTACCTGGCCAATTGACTGGAAGAGATCTATATTTGTACTCATTTCAAAGAAAAGTGATCCAATGGAGTGCAGAAATTATCTAAGAATATCATTAATATCACACACAAGTAAAATTTTGCTGAAGATCATTTAAAAATGGTTTCAGCAGTACATCCACAGGGAACGGCTAGAAATTCAAGACAGATTCAGAAGAGGACATAGAACCAGGAATATCATTGTTGATGTCAGGTGGATCCTGGCTGAAAACAGAGAATACCAGAAAGATGTTTACCTGTGTTTTACTGACTATGCAAAGGCATTCGACTGTGTGGATCATAACAAATTATGGATAAAATTGCAAAGAATGGGAATGCCAGAACACTTAATTGTGCTCATGAGGAACTTGTACTTAGACCAAGAGACAGTTGTTAGAAAAGAACAATGGGATACTGCATGGTTTAAAGTCAAGAAAGGTGTGAGTCAGGGTTGTATCCTTTCACCATACCTTATTCAATCTGTACTCTGAACAAATAATCCGAGAAGCTAGAGTATAGCAAGAAGAACGCAGCATCAGGATTGGAAGAAGACTCATTAATAACCTGCAATATGCAGATGACACAACCTTGCTTGCTGAAAGTGAAGAGGACTTGAAGCACTTACTGATGAAGATAAAGACCACAGCCTTCAGGATGGATTCGCCTCAACATAAGGAAAACAAAACTCCTCACAACTGGACCAATAAGCAACA
>NW_004444033.1:831523-834373 GCF_000243295.1 Trichechus manatus latirostris | reverse complement strand
CCTCATATGCATGTGAAAGCTGGACAAGGATTAAGGAAGACTGAAGAAGAATTGATGCCTTTGAATTTTGATGTTGGCAAAGGATATTGAATATACCATGAACTGCAGAAGAATGAAAAGTCTGTCTTGGAAGTACAGCCAGAATGCTCATTAGAAGTAAGGATGGTGAGACTTTGTCTCACATACTTTGGACAAGTTATCAGGAGGGACCAATCCCTGGAGAAGAACCTCATGTTTGATAAAGGAGAGGGTGGTGAAAAAGAAGAAGACCCTCAATGAGATGGATTGACACAGTGGCTGCAACAATGTGCTCAAGCATAACAATGACTGTGAGGATGGTGCAGGACCAGGCAGTTTTTCGTTCTGTTGTACATAGAGTCACTATGAGTTGGAACCAACTAGATGGCACCTAACAACAACAACCTTCAAAATATACTGAGACTCTAACTACTTCTAACCATCCTTCATGTTCTATTCTGGTCCAAGTCTCCACTATCCCTAGGCTGGATTACATACTAAGTGGTCTTTCTGTCTCCCGCCTTGTTCCTCAGTCTGTTTAAACTCAGAAGCCAGAGTGAACCTTTTACAACTTAAGTTAGACCGTGCTACAACTCTGCTCCAAAACCCTGAAAGGACTCTTCTCACAGTTCCCAATCCCCACTGTTACCTCTTTGACTTTAACTCCTAATATTCTTCCCTCCTGCTTACTCCATTCCACTCACTGTGACCTCCTTGCTGTTCTCCAAACATGCTGGCCATTCTCCCAGTTTAGTGCCTTGCACTGTCGAGCCCTCATCCTAGAATGACTTTCCCCCAGAAATCTACTATTTTACTCTGAGTCTCACCTAAGTATAAACAGACACTGTGCCAAGGATTCAAATGCTAGTGATTTATTGGGAGGCCCAGAAAACACTATTGGATAAGTGGGGAAGGGAAGAAAGCCTAAGAAAATTAATGAAGGTGTGCAATTAAGATACCACCCAGCTAGCATGGTAGATGAGTGAAGCTAAATGTCATGGGGAAACCATGGAAAATGATGTAAAATACTGCAGAATCACCCCACCAAAGCGGGATGGGGAACTGGCTACTTAAATCCCCATTCCAGTCAGTCATTTGTTGAAGGCATATCTGGGATAGACACACAGGCTCCGTTACTGGCACTTCAAAGTGAGAACATGCTATAGTTAGCAGCCAGGTGCTTTAACCACTGCGTCACCAGGGCTCTTTGCAGAATGGTAAAGTTCTAGAGATACATCCTGACAGCATCAGCTACATTCACAGTACAAACGTCCTGTCTTCTTTTAAGCTGGCTTAAATATCATCTTCCCTTTGAGGCCTTTCCTGATCACTGTATTATAAATGGCAACCTCCGACCAATACACAATACCTTGCCCCACTCCTGATCCCTCGTTACTTCATTCTAAAATTGTCTATAATTTATTTTCTATTCCCTCCATTAGAATGTAGGATCAAATAGGGCAGTCTCCTTTTACTCATATATTCTCAGCATCTATAATAGTGACTGACTCCCAGAAGAGACCTATTAAATATGTATTGAGTGAATAAAAGAATTAAGATCGAATGGCACCTCCGTAAAGATCCTCTGTGAATATGTAATCTAGTCATTTTATTTCTTTTTCTTATTTTGTCTCACTTTATAGAACTTCCAATACAATATTGAATAAGAGTGGTGAGAGAGGGCATTCTTGCCTTGTTTCTGATCATAGGAAAGAATGTCCAGTTCCTTATCCTTAAGTATGATGTTAGTTGTAGAATTTAGGTAGATTTTTTTTATCAAGTTGAGGAAGTGCCCTCTATTCCTAGTGTACTGAGAGTTTTTATCATGAATGGGTGCTGGACTCCATAATGCTTTTTCTGAGTCAATTGATATGCTCATGTGATTTTTCTTTTTTTAACTGGTTGATATAGTAGGTTACATTGATTAGCATTTGAATATTGAAGCAGTCTTTAATGTCTAAATAAATCCCACTTGGTTGTGAGATATGTAATTTTTTATATTCATTGTTGAATTTGATTTACTAATATGTTTTGAGAATTTTGTGTTTATGGTCATGAGAGATATTACTCTATAGTCATCTCTTCTTGTCATGTCTTTATCTGGTTTGGGCATTAGGGTAATGCCGGCCTCATAGAATGAGTTAGGTAGTGTTACTTCTGCTTCTATTTTCTGGTAGAGATTGTGGAGAATCGGTATTTTTTCTTCTTTAAATGCTTGGTAGAATTCACCGGTGATACCATCTAAGCCTGGAATTTTTTTTTTTCTTTTAAATTTGGATAGTTACTAATTATTGATTCTTTTTTTAAACGCACATGAGACTACTAGGTTATATATTTCTCTTTATCTGAGTAAATATTTATTGAATGAATAGAAGAATAAAGATCAAAAGTCACCTCCATAGAGGCTTAATTTATTCTTATTTCTCTATTTTTCTAAGAGACAAAATCAGTTATTGCTTTTAGATTTTCATTCTTTTCTAATATATGCATTTAATTTGATATAATTCTGAGAACTACTTTCACTACATCACACAAAGATAAGTTTTATAGCCATTTTCATTTAGTTTAAACATTCAAAAATTTCTCTTGAGACTTCTTCTTGACCCATGGGATATTTAGAAACGTGTTGCTCAATTTCCAAATACTTAGGGATTTTCCAGTTGTATTTTTCTTATTTATTTCTAGTTAAAATACACTGTAGTCTGAGAATACTTCGTGTGATTTATATTCTTTTAACTTTGTTAAGGTGTGTTTTATACATGTCTCTGTTAGTCTGTTAGACAATTTAAAATTATTTATATTAATAAATAATAGAAATAAATATTTTTATTC
>NW_004444033.1:807114-831423 GCF_000243295.1 Trichechus manatus latirostris | reverse complement strand
ACCAGGGCTCCATATATATATATATATATATATATATGTATGTATACACACACACACATACATATATATACATACACATATATATATAATTTTAAACGGCATGCAGTTAATGCTGATGATAGAAAATGAAAAAGGAAGATAGAAAAAAACTGTGACTGTGGTGCTAGCAAAGAATATACCCTAGACTGCCAAATAAATCAATCTTATAAAAAATACATCTGGAACTAAATCCTGAGATGAAAACTGAAGAATTCCCAGATCCACCTTGTTCTTGAATTAATTTTACATTAAAACAAAATTTTCTACCTTGTGAATGAACATGCGTGGTTTCAGTACTTCATGAAGATCATAACAAGATATTTGTCTGTGTTGCCTTTAGTATGTATAAGTATAGCTCATTTAATATATTTTCATTGAGAGAAACAACTTATTACATCTGGTGAGGTGAACCCTTTTTATACACCTTCCTTTTTTTCTTTCCCAGAGCAATCCTGTAAGCAAGCTGGGAAAGCCATTGGAAAAACACCATCTGATTGCACTTATCCTTTTTAGTTCATCATTATTATTATTCTGAAGCGTCTAGAATACTGTCAGCTGATATACCATGAAGAAACTCTCCTTTGCATTCACATGGCAACATTTAGGTACATAGAGATCTTTCTTGTTCTTATTACAATCATTGTAATCAGACTGTCAGTTCAATTGTATCCTAGAATGAATACAAGTATCATTTCATCAATGTTTAATACATTAAGAAATATACACTTAAAAATCCTCAGGATTTTGAATCCTGGTTGTCTTCATTTCTATCTTGGAAAAATTACTGCTGCCATGGAATGGAGAAAAATGAGAATTGACAGTGAATCTAAGAAATGAATACCAAAATAAATGGAGTCTTATCTGTCTGAAAGTAAACAAAATGTAGCATTCTGATACTGCAGTTCTCTGACCAATTATCATCAGACCCTGCAAGATATCAACATGGTTACATTGATTTCATAATTATTTTAATAAAAAAGAAAACAGTATACATATAATTCATTCCTGTTGTAATTTTAAAAAGGTGTTTATAATTAAACTCTTATAGGATCTTCATGAATAATGGGGACTGGGGGAAGAAAACCATGGAAAAATAGGAAAAAAGATAATTCTCTGAATGTTGATCATGCTATGAAGTCTATAAACTGTGTTTTCAGTTTATGCAAATACGGTATCTCAACTTTAAATCGATATTAAGAAAATACGGCATACAGCGACTCTTCGGTCAATATTGTCTTACTAAACATAATGTAATCACTATCATTATTATCTCCCAGTTACAAACTTTCACTAGATTTTGCATACTACATATGCTTAGTTAGGTATACACAGAACTTATTAGACAAAAGGTTGTTAGCGGTGAGGATCTGAATTAAATGTAATCTTGAAGGATGTAATAATTACAAAAATATTAATGACAATTCCCTGTTGTTTTCTTACCAGGACCTGAGCTGAGGGGTTTTTTTGTTTGCTTTTTTTTTTCTGTTTTTATTTAGATATAATTACTGAATGTTCTTCTTGTTTGGTTTTTAAAGTCTCAGGAAATAACTGGGAATGTCACTGGTTTGGATTTTATAATTTTTCTACTGACCAGGAAAACTGCTGATTGGAATCAAAGGCTAACCTTACATTTTTTAATACTTACCTTCTGCGAAGAAAAATAAATTATGGTTCTCTACTCTCATTATCAATATCCTTATTGATATATCATTATATGGCTACATCACTACCACTGATGAGATTTTATTCAGAACCCTCTCATCTATGTACATATTTACTTACATAATTGCTTGATTAATTTCTTTCTCTGGAACAAGGTTGTAAGACGCATGCTGGAACCCTCTTTATGGCTCAGGCTCACTATTGATTGTCTAGCACCTCACATAGGACTTAGCAGGTAAGGGACACTAAAAAATGTTGTTACTTAATAAATAATCCAAATTAAACTAAATTTTGGAATAAAAGCAGTAATAATAAACATTTCAGGTTAGGCTAGTTAATAGTCACAGAATTTTATTTTACCTAATTTATTTATACTACAGAAATATAGAATCACTATCCAATCCATCCTTATTAGGACTGAAACATTTCTCACTACCCTTTTACTTTTCCTCACTCGTCAGTATGGGTTTTAATTAACATCTACATTAGCTCACTATTTGCTTATGCCTTTAAAATATGACACCCCCCCCCCTCCCAAATTTAAGTCTGTAAGATTCAAGATGTTCTTAGACTTAGGCTTGGGATGACGGCACCTGCCAGCAGCTGCACAGTGGTGCTTTTCAAGTGTTTGTGTGGCTCAATGGGCAAATTTTCTCCAAACATGGGCATTAATTTAGACCAATGCTAAACCTGTAAGAAGGTCTTTTCAATAAAGAGTATAAATTCATTAAATAATAAAATGTTGCTGTTTGTTGCTGTGAAATCAATTCTGACTCATATTGACCCCATGTGTTAGAGAACAGAACTGTTCCATGGTGTTTTCTTGGCTGTAATCTTAATGGAAACAGATCACCAGGCCTTTTGTTTCATGGTGCTACTGAGTGGGTTCAAACTGCCCACCTTTAGGTTAGAAGTCGAGCACAAACTCTTTGCACCACCAGGGAACTTAAATAATAAGATGAATGCTAATTTAATACACTCTTATACCCATACACAGTAGAGTTATGCATATAAAGTTCAAAGGTAGGCAAAACTTATAAATTTATAATATATTGTGAGAGAAACCCTCAATGAGACGGATTAATGCAATAGCCTGAACAACGGACTGAAACATACCAAGGATTATGAAGATGGCGCAAGACTGGGTGACGTTTTGTTCTGTTACACACAGGGTCTCTTTGAGTCAGAGTTGACTTGACAGTACCTTACAATAACAACAAAAACATTGCTAATATGATGTAATTTCTCATTATAACCCTTCACCTATAAGGTAATGTTAAGTAAATGATTTTAGAATTTCTTAAGCATTTGTCTACTATATTAAAAAAATTAATGTAGAGAAACAACCATAGGTCTACAAATCATGAAAGCCTGACTGGAAATTTGTCCAATTTATACCTACTTTAAGAATACATCAAGAACACACAAAAATACAAACATACATGCATACATTACACTGGCAATCTAGAAAATAAAGTGCTTTATTATTTAGTAACCAAAAAGTTAAATTACTTTATTCCCCAAAGACTGAAAGATACAGGTCTATTGAATTTCTTGTTCATTTAAGTATATAAAGATAGTTCATAAAATATGCTGATGTCATTGGCATTTATCCTAATCATAGAGATGTATATAACATTCTCAACTATTAATGAAAATATTAATGCTAGTTATAAAAGGAATTATTGTTTTATTTAGAGGTCAGGTTCACGGATCACAGCTGGGTGTTCTGAAGGCCAGGGCACACTATACCAACTTAAAAACAAACTTCTTAAGCTGATAATAGTAAAATGTGGCTAGTTTTGACTTCTGTTTGTAAAAAATAACAAAATATATCATTAAATGGTTCTTAGCAGAGTGAGTAGAGCTATCGCTACATTTTGTTGAATTGAGTTATTTTCTCAGTTAATTCAGGTAATGTTTTTAATAAATGCAAGTTATTATTCAAAGCTCTCATATTAGGTCTCTGTATTTAGATCTATAACAGCTATACAATAAGTTCAAGTAAAGAAATCTGAAGAGATAGGCAACATGGTTACAGCTCCCAAACATGATTAGTAGAATGTGGCTTGGATTACTTGTTTCAAAATAATTTTATGTTTAATTGGCTAAATCAGGTCATTTTGAAATAAAGGACTTTGGAGTTCCACTTTGAGATTTTTATCACGACTACTTCTTTTATATATAGCATTTTTCTAAAAATGTGTCTAATTGAATTTAGGCATATAAGAAATATTAGGGTTCGCACTATTTGTTCTGTAAGCCTTCACCTGAAGTACAATAAAAATAAAAAAAAATTAAAAAAGTATTTAAAAAAAGAAATATTAGGGTTCTAGAAGCAGAGTACTGAAAATCAATCTCTATAAATCTAAGTTATTTGGTTACATTTTCACATGTATCTATCTTAAGATATAATGATAAGGTAAATTTATCAAAATTACTTGTGACATAGTAGAGGGGGATCATAATGTAATTATACATAAATGTAACATTTATCTTCATTTACTACACAGTATCAAAAATGTAGTTAAAGCACTGGTTATTTTTAAAACTATCAAAGTCATTATAATAAAGCAAGGCTTGCCTTAGAGAACAAGAAAGATAAATTCCTCTTTGAGATTTCTCTAATTAAACATTCATAAATTATAAAAATATAAGATTTTTCTACCCCCTTCTACTTCTCCTTATCTATTTGTTAGTTTAGTCACTGATTGGATTAGCACAGGAGCCACCAGATGAATTAAATCCTACACATTATAAAATGAAGGTCACGGTGATTATGTAGGAAATGAAAGAAGCTTTCTTTCTCTGAAGAGTACCAGGATTGCTGGCATGAGACTCTGTTTTGGCCTATTGCTCTATCTGGTTTCCAAAAGAATCCTGGGCTGCTTGAACCAACTGCCAGATACAAGGTTACTAAAACATCCAAGGCAGTAAAATTATATTTCCAGAATTCTCCAATAAAGCAGCATGCACACTAATAAAACAATAGCCAAATAAACAAGTGGTGTTCATAATTAAGCTTTTCAGACCAACATCAGGACATCATTCTGCATATTCTCTGATCTTATTCCTCTGGGGTTATAGTTGATTGTCACCTAACTAATTGATATTCCACTGCATTGTTGGCTGTTGGTAAACTGCAAGGGAACCTGTTACTGTGTTCTTTTATTTGACTGGCGGATATTTTATGAGTCAATGCAAACATGACCAAATGGGTTCTTATAAAACACATCCCATTATATCTAAAATGTCTATCCATTAAAAAATCAAACCTGTTGAGGTCAAGTCGATTCTGAATCATAGCAACCCTATAGGACAGATGAGAACTGCCCCATAGCATTTCCAAGGAGTGGCTGGTGGATTCAAACTGCCAACACTTTGTATAGCAGCCAAGCTCTTAACCACTATGCCACCAGTGCTTCCTAAAATGTCCAGGACAGTGAAATTACTGTTGTTCTTGCTGTTAGGTGCCCGTAACTTGATTCCCACTCATAGTGACCACATAACAACAGAATGAAACACTGCCCAGTCCTGTGCCATCCTCAAAATCTATGCTATTTTTGGGTCCATTGCTGCAGCCACTGTATCAATCCATCTCGTTGACGGTCTTCCTCTCTTTTGCTGACCCTTTACTAAGCATGATTCCTTCTCCAGGAACTGATCCCTCCTAATAACATGTCCAAGTTACCTGAGACAAAAATCTCACTATCCTTGCTTCTAAAGACATTAATTTTGTTTTTCTTTAGAAAGTGACTGCTTCACAAAGTCCAAACCACCATGGTGAAACACACACAAACACACACAAATTTTCAAATTGGCAATAAAATGAACCATTGAAACCTAACTTTTCTCCTATTTTTCCAGTCTTCTTTGTAGTGTTTGATGCAGAATTTTATTTAAAATTTGGGTCAAATTATGTTATATGTAAAATTAGTCCATTTAAAAGTAGTATGCACTGGGATGAAGTATTTCCAGGATGGTGGAGTTAGGACCTCTGAAAAGCCATTACTCCATAAAATCATTGATAATACTGGCAAAAATTGTCAAAGTCAACAGTTCAGATCTCTGTAAATTAATCAAAAGTATGTAGTAATCTAAGGAGTATTTATTTAAGAAACATGGTCACCTATTCCCATACCTCTCTCCCCAGCAGTGTAGTAGTCTTGAAAACCAATAGCTTTGCAACTATAGTGGATGTGAAAACTAGAAGCCGACAGCCACCAGAAATAGTAAAATTGGTTTGAAGCTCCCCAATAACCCCATTCCCAGAGAACTGTCACTATTTGACATGCCTGGGAGATCCCTGAGAAGCTTCATTTTCATGATTTGTTTTTATTTGATCTGACTCAAAGCTCATTCTTTGTGAACAGTCTCATCTCTAGGACACTTGATGAAGTCAACCAGCAGCAAACATTTAACATCACTGCTGACTGAGGTGGTGATATCAGTTTGTACTAATAAGCTGAACAAAAATCTTAAAAGGAGTAATTGAGAAATTAGATTTCCTTTGGTTGCTTGACGAGGCTTTGACATAGTCTTGGCAATCTAGAAGGTCACTGACATCTTCCGGGCTGCGTGCATGTCAAGAAAAGACCTGAGAAGACCCTAAGCTCTCACTTCTAGCTGACTTTCAAGATAAGTGGAAACAGAAAATGACACCTAAAGCAGAGCCGTAAACGTCCTGCCTGAGCATTGAAAGTATTCCCTACCACACACAGAGCCCCTATGCAAAGTCTAGGGGACTTACTGGTTTAAGGCACTTCAGGAAATTCCAGTTCATTAATTATCTGACCACTGAGATAACCAAGCAGAGACTTCAGTGGCTGCACACATCAGAGAATACAGACCTTAGAAAATTAGTCCAGGAAAGTGAGTAAGCCAAAAAAAACAAAGTAACTACAGCAACAACAATGAACGAAAAAGTAGAAACTGATTTCCAGAGTTGCCACATTATATTTCAAAGTATGAAACACACAAAGAAACAGGAAAGTATGGCCTACACAAAAGAAATCAAAAACAAATCAAAACTATTCCTGAGGAATCCCATGCATTGGACTTACTAGACATAGATTTAAAATGAGCTATTATAAGTACGTTCAAATAACAAAAGGAAAACTTTTCTGGAGATTAAAGGAAAGTATGAGAATGGTGTCGCAACAAATAGAGAACACCAATAAAGAAATAAAAGTATAAGAAAAAACAAAATAGAAATTATTGTATTAAAAAGTTTAATAACTGAAATGAATAATTTATTAGAGGGGCTTAACAACAGATCAGAACTGGCAGAAGAATCAGTGAACTTAAAATACAACAATTGAGCTTATTCAGATGAAAACACAAATAAAAAAGAAAAAGGAAAAATGAACAGAGCCTCAGAGACCTGAGGAATACCATCAAACATACCAGTATATGCACAATGGGAATTCCTAAAAGGGAGGAGAGTGAGGGGCAGAGAGTTTTTTTTAAGAGATTATGGCCAATAAAGTCTCAAATTTTATGAAAATCATTAATTTACATATTTAAGAAGCTCAACTAAGTATAAGTAGGATGAACTCTAAGATTTGCACACCTAGTCATATCATACTCAAATTGTCAAAATCCAAAAATAGAGAATCTTGAAAGCTTCAAGAGAAAAGTGAGTGCAACAATACCAACAACAACCAAAAAAATGTGTGTATGGTCACATATGTATGTGTACATGCATATATGTGTATGGGTAAGTATATGTGTGTACATATGTATCCGTAGTTAGATGTACCTAAATGTATGTGCATACACATGTATGTGTGTGTATGCATATAAATATATATATATAATAAACTACATAGGAGGCACAGTTACAGATACTTATTAGACATAACCAAACACCTCGCAGGATTGATTTTTTGGCCTTTCTAAGTTGAAGGCTTAGGACCATACTTTCGTGGAATAACTCAGTCAACTGGCATAATATAGTTCATAAAACTGGTGTTTTACATCCTAGTTTGGTGAGTAGTGCCTAGGGCCTTCAAACTTCGAACTTCAGCTGGTGGATTTGAACTGCTGACCTTTTGGTTAGCAGCTGAGCTTGTAAACACTGCGCCACCAGGGCTACTTAGAATGGCATAAGGCACATAGAAAACAAATAGCAAAATGTTTGACATATATTTGACCTAATTAGTAATTAGATTAAATGTAAATGGACTAAAAACCCCAATCAAAAGCTGGAGATCGGCCAGTGGAGAGAGAGGGGACTGATGAGAACACTCCATATTTTCTGTCCAATTTCTCTATAAACTTAAAACTTCCCCAAAATACAAAGCCTATAAAAACAAGAAAAATAATAAAAACATAAAATGTAAAAACAAGAAAACCTCAAAACATTATTCAACTATATGCTGTCTGCCAGAGACACACTTTTGACTCAGTGACACAAAAAGGTTGAGAGTAATAGGAAGGAAAAAGATATGTCATACTAAAAATAACCAAAAGAGAGCTGAGGAGGCTATAATAATAGAAGACTTTACTAAAAGCATAGTTTTTATGACAAAAATTTGTTACTAGAGATAAAGAAGGATATCTTAAAATGATAAAGGGTCAATTTTCAGGAAAAGATAATTACTATAAACTTTTATGTATCAAACAACAGAGGCACAAAATATGAAGCAAAAACAGACAAAATTGAAGAGAGTAATAGACAACTCAACAATAAGACTTAGAGACTTTAAGATTCTACTTTAAAAAAAATAGCTCAGAAGAATATTAATAAGAAAATAGAAACCTCGGCCAACACTATAAACCAAGCTGATATAACAGACATCGATAGAACACCTCACCAAATCACAGCAGAATACACATTCTTCTCAAGTGCACATGGAACATTCTCCAGGATAGACTATATGCTGGGTCATACAACAAGCCTCAATACATTTGATTGGTTTGAAACCCTACAAACTATGTTCTCTAACAGAGTGGAATGAAACAAAAAATCAATAACGAAAGGACAAATTGGAAAGTCACAAATATGTGGAAATTAAAATTAAAACAAACAATAAAAAAAAATTCCTAACTAATCAAAGGGCCAAAGAGGAAATCCCAACGGAAATGAGAAAACACTTTGAGATAAATGAAATGAAATCCCAAGTTAGTAATTTAACTTCCATTTTAAGAACTAGAAAAAGAAGAGCAAACTAAACCCAAGGCAATCAGAAGGACAGAAATAATGAACTTTAGAATGGAAATTAAATAAAATAGATAACAGAAAAAAATAGAGAAAATCAACAAAACCAAAGTTGTTGTTGTTTTTTTGTAAGATCAAAAAAATTGACAAAACTTTTACGTGACTGACCAAGACAAATAGAGAAAAGGCTTGAATTACTAAAATCAGGATTAAAAGAGGGAATGCTACTACCAACCTTGCAAAAATAATTTGAAAAAATTAAAAGTGAATACTATGAACAATTGTATTCAAACAGATTACAGAATTTAAAGGAAAGGAACAAATTCCTAGAACGAAACAAACTTCTTAAATTGACTCAAAATACATACAGAATCTAAATAGAACTATAACATGTAAGGAATCTAAAGAACAACACATTTTTAAACACTTTTCACACAGAAATCTTCCAGATCCAGGCGGCTTCATTGGTGAATTCTACTTAATGTTTAAAGAATAATTAACACTAATCCTTCAAAATCTCTTAAAAATAATTCAGAATGAGAGGACCCTTCCAGTTCATTTTATGGATCCAGTATTACCCTGATACCAAAACCAGATCAAGATGTCAGAAACTGTAGATGTACATTCTAACATATTAACAGAATAAAGGAGCAAAAATACACATTGTTATCAAAAGAAGCAGAAAAGGCATTTGACAATATCCAACACTCTTTCATAACAAAAGCACTCAACAAAGCATAGTAGGCAGTTTTCTTAACCTGATAAAGGATATCTAAAAAAAATTCAAAACTAATACAACATGTAACGGTGCAAGATTGAATGATTTCCCTCTAAAATCACCAACAAGACAAGGGTATCTACTCTGCCACTTCCATTTAGCATTGTAATGGAAGTTTTAGCCAGCACAATAAGAAAATTTAAAATAAAATAAAATAAAAGACAGCAAGACTGGAAAGAAACAAATAAAATTATTTCTACCTACAGACAACATGATCTTGTATATAGAAAACCCTAAGGAATTCTCAGAGAAACTATCAGAATTAATAAATCATTTCAGCCAGGTTGAAGTATACACAATCAACAAACCTAAATCAATTTTATTGCCATACACTAGCAATTAAAAATCAGAAATGAAATTAAGAATACAATTCCATTTACAATTGCATCAAAAATCATAAAATAAACAGCAATAAAAGTAATCAAGGAAGTCCGAAACTTGTACACTAAAATCTCTAAAATACTGCTTAAAGAAATTGAAAAAGACCTAGCTAAATGGAAAGATATCTTGTTTTCTCTGGTTGAAAAACTTAACAGTATTAAGATTACAATCACCAAATTGATCTACAAATTTATGCAATCTCTATAAAAATTCCAACTGCCTTTTTTTATAGAAATGGATAAGCTGATCCTAAAATTCACATGGAAATGCAAGAGACCCCCGAACAGCTAAACCAATCTTAAAAAATAAAAATAAAGTTGGAAGACTCACAGTGATCAAGTCAATGTGAAACTGATTCCATTTATATGAAATGTCCAGAATGGAAAAACCTATAGATAAAAAGTATATTAATGATTTCCTAGGGCTGGGGGTAATGGGGAATAGAGGTAATGGCTTAGAGGAGTGGAGTTTCTTTTTGCTGTAATGAAAATTTTCTAAAATTGACTGGTGATGTGTGCCCAACTATAAATACATTAAAACTATTGAATGATACATTTTAAATAGGTATTCTTAATGAAGCTGTTTAAATAAAAAGGACTAATAAATCCAGTTTCAAGTAGGAAACAAAAATCAGTTCCAAATGGATTAAAGCATGAATTGATCTTATTTACCAATAGTCAATATTGCATATTTTGTTATTGTTAGATGCCGTCGAGTCTGTTCCAAATCATAACGACCCCGTGTACAACAGAGTGAAACACTGCCCAGTTCTGCACCGTCCTCACAATCCTTGTTATGCTGGAGCCCATTGTTGCAGCCACTGCGTCAATCCATCTAGTAGAGGGTCTTCCTCCTTTTCACTGGCACTCTATTTTACCAAGCATGATGCCCTTCTCCAGGGACTGACCCCTCCTGATAACATATCCAAAGCATGTGAGACCTAGTCTTGACATCTTTGCTTCTAAGGAGCACTCTGGCTGTACTTCTTCCAAGACAGATTTGTTCGTTTTTTGGCAGTCCATGGTATATTCAATATTTGTCACCAACACAATTCAAAGGTGTCAATTCTTCTTCCGTCTTCCTTATTCATCATTCAGCTTTTGCATGCACAAGAGGCAACTGAAAACACCATGGCTTGGGTCAGGTGCACCTTAGTCTTCAAGGTGACCTCTTTGCTTTTCAACACTTTAAAGAGGTCTTTTGCAGCAAATTTGCCCAATGCAACGTGTCATTTGATTTCTTGACTGCGGCTTACATGGGTGTTGATTGTGGATCCAAGTAAAATAAAATCTTTTAGAACTTCAATCTTTTCTCCATTTATCATGATGTTGCTTATTGGTCCAGTTGTGAGGATTTTTGTTTTATTTATGTTGAGGTAATCCATATGGCTGTGGGTGGTCTTTGATCTTCACCACTAAGTGCTTCAAGTCCTCTTCACTTTCAGCAAGCAAGGTTGTGTCATCTGCATAACTCAGGTTGTTAATGAGTGTTCCTCCAATCCTGATGCCGTATTCTTCTTCATAGAGTCCAGCTTCTCAGATTATTTGCTCAGTACACAGACTGAACAGGTATGGTGAAAGGATATAACCCCAATGCACACCTTTCCTGACTTTAAACCATGCATTATCCCCTTGTTCTGTTCAAACGACTGCCTCTTGATCTATGTATAGGTTCCTTATGAGCACAATTAAGTGCTCTGAAATTTCCATTCTTCACAGTGTTATCCATAATTTGTTATAATCCACACAGTTGAATGCCTTTACATAGTCAGTAAAACACAGGTTAACATCTTTCTGGTATTTTCTGCTTTCACCCAGGATCCATCTGACATCAGCAGTGATATCCCTTGTTCCATGTTCTCTTCCAAATCCAGCTTGAATTTCTGGCACCTCCCTGTCGATATACTGCTGCAGCCACTTTTTGAATGATCTTCAGCATAATTCTACTTGCTTGTGATATTAATGTATTGTTCGATAATTTCCACATTTGGTTGGATCACCTTTCTTTAGAATAGGTATAAATATGGATCTCTTCCAGTCAGTTGGCCAGGTAGCTGTCTTCCAAATTTCTTAGCATAGAAGAGTGAGCACTTCGATCACTGCATCTGTTTGTTGAAACATCTCAATTGGTATTCTGTCAATTCCTGAAGCCTTGTTTTTTACCAGTGCCTTCAGTGCAGCTTGGACTTCTTCCTTCAGTACCATTGGTTCCTGATCATATGCTACCTCCTGAAATGGTTGAATGTCAACCAATTCTTTTTGGTTTCATGACTCTGTGTATTCCTTCCATCTTCTTTTGATGCTTCCTGCATCATTTAATATTTTCCCCGTAGAACTGTAGAAACTTTCAATATTGCTACTCGAGGCTTGAATTTTTTCTCCAGTTCTTTCAGCTTGAGAAATGCCAAGTGTATTCTTCCCTTTTGGTTTTCTATCTCCAGATCTCTGCACATGTCATTATAATAATTTACTTTGTCTTCTTGAGCCGCCTTTTGAAATCTTTTGTTCAGCTCTTTAACGTCATTTCTTTCTTTTGCTTTAGCTACTTGACGTTCAAGAGCAAGTTTCAGAGTGTCTTCTGACATCCATTTTGATCCTTTCTTTCCTGTCTTTTTAATGACCTCTTGTTTTATTCATGTAGATGTCCTTGATGTCATTCCACAACTTATCTGGTCTTCAGTCATTAGTGTTCAACATGTCAAATCTCTTCTTGAGACAGTCTCTAAATTTAGGTGTGATATACTCAAGGTCGTACTTTGGCTCTCATGGACTTGTTCTAATTTTCTTCTGTTTCAACTTGAACTTGGCATATGAGCAATTGATGGTCTGTTCCACAGTCAGCCCCTGGCCTTGTTGTGACTGTTGATATTGAGCTTTTCCATCGTCTCTTTCCACAGACGTAGTCGATTTGATTTCTGTGTATTCCATCTGGCGAAGTTCATGTGTGTAGTTGCCGTTTATATTGCTGAAAAAAGATATTTACGATGAAGAAGTCGTTGATCTTGAAAAATTCTATCATGCAATCTACGACATTGTTTCTATCACCAAGGCCACATTTTCCAACTACTGATTTTTCTTGTTTCCAACTTTCACATTCCAATTGCCAATTATCAAGGCATCCTGATGGCACATTCAATCAATTTCAGACTGCAGAAGTTGATAAAAATCTTCAATTTCTTCATCTTTGGCCTTAGTGATTGGTGTGTAAATTTGAATAATAGTTGTATTAACTGGTCTTCCTTGTAGGCGTATGGATATTATCCTATTACTGACAGCGTTGTACTTCAGGATAGATCCTGAAATGTTCTTTTTGATGATGAATGGGACTCCATTCCTCTTCAATTTGTCATTCCTGGCATAGTAGACCATATGATTGTCTGAATCAAAATGGCCAGTACTGTCCGTTTTCAGCTCACTAATGCCTAGGATATTGATCTTTATGTGTTCTCTTTAATGTTTTACGATTCCCAGTTTTCCTAGATTCATATTTTGTACATTCCTCATTCCAATTATTAATGGGTGTTTGCAGCTGTTTCTTTTCAATTTGAGTCGTGCCACATCAGCAAATGAAGGTCCCCAAAGCTTGACTCCATCCACATCATTAAGGTTGACTCTACTTGGAGGATGCAGCACTTCCCCCGTCATTTTTTTGAGTACCTTCCAACCTGAGGGACTCATCTTCTGGCACTATATCAGACAATGTTCCACTGCTATTCCTAAGGTTCTCACTGACTAATTTTTTTCAGCAGTAGACCACTGGATCCTTCTTCCTAGTCTGTCTTAGTCTGGAAGCTCAGCTGAAACATTTCCACCATGGGTGACCCTCCTGCTTTTTGAATACCAGTAGCATAGCTTCCAGCATCATACCAACAGGCAAGCCCCTGCAGTGCAACATACTGACAGATGCGTGGAGGATTGCATATTTTAGGACCCCAAATTATTATTATTAATTATATACACAGGAGAAAATCTTGCATATGTTTATAGGGACAGATGTACAAGGATGTTTATGTATTCGTAACAATCAGAAAAGAACACATAAAAATATTTCACGTATCCATCAACAGAAAAGAAATAAAAATGTGATGTATTCACAGAATGAAATATTTCTCAACATTTAAAATGTTTGAAACTGTGCTACATGAATCAATTTGGTTAACGTCACTAACATAATAATGGCCATAAAGTGAAACAAATTGTGGAAAGATGAACATAATTCAATATAATTTATATAAAGTTTACAAAATTTTTGAAACTTCCTTTATAATTTTGGGGGGTATCCCATGTATGCATGAGACATAAACAGCAGCATCAGGGTGTGATGGCCATTGTTGCTATTTATAAATATTTCTGGTTCTCACACCTTCTGGTCACATGACAATACTGCAATGTCTCATGCCCAACATATAAATGGGGCCACATGATTTGCTCCAGCTACAAATTGTTAGCGGAAGTAACACAACTTATTCCCAGGCAAAGCATTTGGTTGTTGGTATACGACTTCAAATATCTCACTTTTCTTTCTGGCATACCAAAACCAAACCCAAACCCAAACACATTGCCACTGAGTCAATTCTGACTCATAGCAACCCTGTAGGACAGAGTAGAACTGCCCCATAGGGTTTCCAAGGAGCAGCTGGTGAGTTTGAACTGCTGACCTTTTGGTTAGCAGCCAAGCTCTTAACCACTGCAGCACAGAGGCCATCAAAGTTCGAGATGTGACTCCCTGAGTGCCTACTCACATGGATGTAGCATGTGCAAGAAATAAACAGTCGTTTTTATAACCGTGATTTGGAAGATGGTTTGTTATTTAGTGTATCTTTAATGATACACTGGTTATGCTTAGCTCTGATGTGACTGTAGAGAGAGAGATGGTGGGATTCAACTTTAATTTAACTCTGATTTATTCCTTAAGCAGGGTTAGGAATACAGATGTTCTCATTATTTTTCTGTTTTTAGTTTGATTGAAATATTTCATGACAAAATATAGTAGCTAATAGATCCAGCCTTAAAGAAAAAGAAAAAAAAAAAAAAAACAGATTCAGGAGAGGTAGGTTGTGATGTTGGCTAGTGAAGTGTACAAGGGCTATAATTTGGAATTAGCGTTTTTGGGGTAATTTAGAAACTTACGTTACCGCAATGGCGGGTCTGAGCCACCTGCTGCAGAAGCCAATACTGAGACAGGGGTGAGGTGAGCAGCAAGAGTGTTTCATTGTATATTGTTATACAGGAGACAGAGGGGAATGAGCTCCTCCAAAAGACCTGTCTCCCCGTTGAAGACTGGCTGAAAGTTTTTATATGGACCAGATTATAGGTTTATTTTTATTTTTTTATGGTGGTTACATTCTGCACCTGGCAGTCCTTGAAGGTCGTCTTGCACCATTATTATCACATCACAGATGAGTTACTCTACCCTCCAAGGTTGTTCTACCTCTCAAAGAGAAATTTAGTTAAACTTCAAAGTCATGGGAAAGCAAGAGAGGGGGTTAGGAGGAAAACAAATTAAAATCATAGGAGCATGCAAAAGTGAACTATGCAAGCTAGGCATTAACAATACCACAATACTCAGAGAGCCAGGCCTATACTGTTGGCAATAAACAATAAATGTGAAATTTCCATGCAGCCGCTTTCACTTACTCTACTCTTTCTTCTCATTTACCTTTCTCTATCATTCAGTGCCTTCCCCTCCCTCCCCACACCATCTCCTGGACTCAAGAGGATTCAGAGTAAGTATTATTCTACAGCATGGGCCAACACATTCTGTCCACAGTCCTCATTCAGGAAGACGTGTGGGCAGACGACTAAACTGGGGCCCACATAATTTCACAACAATTCCTCTAAAAACTTTCCAAGGTTGATGATGATGATGGTGATGATGACTATAATGATGATAATGATTTAAAAGCCATGCCTAGCTAAAAGAAATGGCAAAATGTAAAGTTTTAGTGTACCTTAGGGAAATTCTGAGGGGATATTAGTTCCATTCTGGAATAAAACTACACGATTCTTCTCCTTATACAAAGTTTTAGTCAAGAAATAATAAGAACAGAGAATATCTGTTGATCATATAACTGTATTTCAGAAGATGAATGTATTTTAAAGCAGACAAAAGCAATAACAACAACAAGAAAGATTTTAGGTCGCAAACTGCATTCCTCTACTCTAGAACACAATGGAAACAATTACTTGCTTTCTATCCAGAATACGTGTAGCTCCATCCGTTTTATAGTATCACATTATTGTGGTATCTGAACTGAATGAATAGTAGAATGTCAGCCCCCTATGGTACATAAAGAAAAGTGTATTGAAAGTATTAATGTAATAACCCTCTTCAAAGGAGAAAAAGCATTTATGTAATCCATTAATGCATCATATTTATTAGAGTCCCTGGGGAGACTTTTATTTAAAAATCAATACTTTCTTCCTAATATGTGCAATGGCCTAGAAATTTGGCATCATATGCACAAAGGATTTTGCCACAGGAAGTTATGCACTAGTGTAGTAGTTAAGTGCGTAAGTTTTGGGACCTGGTTGACCTGTGCTTCAATCATATCGAACCCTTACTTGTTATATAAGCTTAAGCAACTGTCTTCTCACATCCACATAAAGAAGAAAGTAATTCATTCAGGTGTGGTGGGGTTTGAATAGGCTACATGAAATGTTTATCTTAAAAACTGGCACATAGTGTTATGGATTGAATTGTGTCCCTCAAAAAAGATACGCTGAAGTTCTAACCTCTATATTGTGAATGTGAGCTTGTTTGGAAATAGGTTTGCTTTTTATTATCAGCTAACAAGGTCATACTGGAGTAGGGTGGGTCTTAATCCATTCTGAGTGGTGTCTTATAAAAGGGGAGGACAGACAGAGACACCGTCACACAGAGGGAAGATGCCTGAAAACACATATCCCAGGCATCTCCAAGCCAAGGACTATCAAGAGATGCCTGGGACTACCAGAAGCTGGGAGAGACAAGGAAGGATCTGCCCCTCGAGTAGACAGAGAGAGCTTGATCCTGTTTATGCCCTGAATTCAGGCTTCTAGCCTCCAATATTGTGAGACAATAAATTTCTGTTCTGTTAAGACACATAGTAATTGTTCAATAAATGACATCATCATCATCATTATTTGTCCTAATCCTTAACTGACACTGTGAATTACATGTTATTATCCCTATTTTATGCTCAGGGGTATTGAGGCTCTGAGAGGTTTTAACTTGACTAATTTCATACAGATAAAAGAAGAAAAACGATTTGCCAAATTTTTCTATATCCTTCTGGAGCCAGATTATTAGTTTGTGGTTTGAATGTATGTCTATAACTGCCAATAGTACTGTTTGAGTAAGATATACAAATGCAAATATATGCAAATGAACAAAGTACCATTTTCTTAGAAAAGATCTGGGGACATGTTTTTCCAAACATTGGTTGGAAATATCGATAATTTTTATTTATCAACACAGATCAAGGTTGAAATATTAATTCTCAGCTTCCCTAAGTCTCAATTATCAGCTATCTTACTTTAAATACACAATTTAAGTTCCCAGCTATCAAGGAAAGAAAAAGAAAAAGACCTTCAATCTAATGGCATCTATCCCAAGTTAAACCCGTGCAAGTGCCTGAATGTACACGTGCATCTTCTGTCGGGTGTGTCTTGGCTCATTCTCTCTTTTATTTTCCTTTCAATTATATATTACATGCCTGTTAAGTGCAGGGGAGTCTCCAAAGGCTTCACGGTTACCTGGAAGGGCTTTTTTAAAGACGGGAACAAATACTGAACCAAAAACCACAATAGAGCTCAATTGCCTGTGATAGAGAGAAACATTGCACTCCGCTTCATTCAGGGACTGCACTCCTAAAGAAGTGCCATAGGTGTGTTATGCTTAAACACATGGAGACAAAGAAACCAGTTTTCAGGAAGAACAAAACATCTAATGGTTGAGAGGGAGCTAGATACTGAGTAAGTGGACGAATGGTGAAAACTAACACAAAAGATGTTCTTAGATGCCACATCAAGTTGTTTCCATATTTAAGGCCATGGGGTAAATGAGTTCAACCTTGAGAGTGGTATGTTTAGATTTGCATTTAGAAAAATCACTATGGCAACAGTCTGCCGGATAGTAAGCCTAGATATGTCCTTCCAGTTGTGTAGGCAATCATTCATTCATTCATACACTGTTTTATGCATATACATATTCAAATATATGTTTTGCACACTTACTATGTGTAGGACAATGTAACACATGATACAGGTACAGCAAGGAAAACACAAGCATTCGTTCTCTCTCCTTTTTCTACCCTCCCCTCCCTCTCTTTCTCTCACAGAGCTTATTGAAAAGTGTTGGAGACTGGTGGTGAACAAAGACAAATAAAAACAAAAGGATCTAGTAGATGAATATAGTAAATCATATAAGAAATGATGAGAGTTTGAAAAAGATCTCTAGTAGTAGGATTGGAAAGAGCCCTGGTGGCACAACAGGTAAGCACTCAGCTGTTAACCAAAAGATTGGTGGTTCAAATCCAACCAGCAGTTCTGCAGGAAAAAGACTTGTCAATCTGCTCCTATAAAGATTACAGCCTAGAAAACCCTATGGGGCAGTTCTATTCTGTCACTTGAGGTTACTATGAGTCAAAAACTGACTCAATGGCTCCTAACGAAAACAATAACAAGCAGGATTTGGAAAGACATGAATAGATTGGAGAAGTATTTAGGAGGTATAATTTATGGGACACGGAGACAGATTGAAAGTAAGAACCTAGTAACAAATGACCACCTAGTGCATCGTTCTATTTATATAAAGTATCCAGGTAGGAATATCCATGGAGACAAAAGGTAGATTAGTCATTTTCAGTGTCTGGGGATAGGGAGGGATTGAGTGTAACCGCGAAGGTGCCCAGGATTACCTTGTGGGGAGGTGAAATGTTCTTCAATTAGATAGTGGTGACAGTTGCACAATTGTGTGATTAAACAAGAAATCACAAGTTGTATCCTTTAAAAAGGTGAATTTTATGTTATATAAATGATATCTCAATAAAGTTGTTATAAAAATAGTAAGCTTAAATACTGCTATTGTTAGAATACAATATTTTAAGTACAGGGTAATCATTAGCCATGTTGGCTGATTTTCCAGTACTGTCTCTAAACAGCTCTTTGAAAAATCTGCAGTGCATCAATATATCCTACCTTAAATTATCTTTTTCAAAGATATGCCTTTAAGAGGCAGCATTACCTTCTGTGACTTGCCCTTGTAGACAATATTTTGTTTGTTTGAAGAATAATATATCCATGTAGATCCCTAAATCCTGGTTTGAAATTAGATGCTGGCTTTAAACTTACACTATTCTTTTTTCATTGCTGTGCAAATATCTTAGGTCATTCTATTGTTCTCTATGTAGTATAATTTATCCAGGATGTAAGGTAATCCCTATCCAGAGCTTAGTTTTGCAAATTTCTAGGTAGTCCTTCAAAGTGCTATATATCTATGAACAAGAGTAGTCTTTTATTAGAAGATTTATGCTAATAATATTGAGTTAGTTTGTGTTTTCTTCCAAAGGTGAGAGAGAGTTTTAGAATTTTTACCAACCTCAGAAAGCTGTTTTCAAAAAAGTGATATTTTTGCTTATATGCGTTGGTACTTTAAGTAAAAACAGTAGGGGATTTATAATGCTGGAAAAAAGCTCAGCAAGAAGTAGCAATCAGACTATTCATATGGAAGCATTCTAAGAGAAGTCAGTGGGAGGTAATTACCAACATTATTACAGTGGGTGGGTTATGTTAGAGAGTGGTGACATCAGATGTACGAAAGTCAATGAAGCCACATGGGGTGAAATATAGGATCAAAATCATCAGGAAAATAAAAAAAAACTCTCCCCCAAAACAGAACACTTGCACCACTTATTCTTTATGTGTGTTTTTCACTTAAAGAACTGAAATAAAATTTTGATTAACCTATTCCACAGGTACCATTTTTTATTTTATATAATATTTACTTTCTTAATTTGCCATATGTCTGTGAATGTTTTATGCATTTGTGTTAAGTGCAAAGATTTTTTTTCTTCTAATTTCTAGAAAGAGCTGGCGCCTAAGATTTTGTTAATGCTTAGTGAAGTAATATAGCTACCTCTGTTTTTGGAGTGGAGAAACAGAAATAAATGCAAAATGATCACACATTTTTAAAAACGGTGGGCCTAAGTATTATTAGCTACTATGAGAATGTCCTTCCTACCATCAACACATAGAAAACAGGACAATATTATATATACATGAAATAATAAGATGTTGGCTTCTGCCATTGGGCAATATGTGGTATATCCTGAAGACAAAGGGAACCAAAGAGGTGAGTCTCACATTTGCCCCAGCTGACTGCCTGAGGTAGTTTCCAAGCCTTAAAGCCTCAGAGACCTGTGGAACAACTTCAAGGGCACCAACTGACATGCCAGGGGATTCTGAGAAGAAGAGGAGAGAGTGAAAGGGGCCAGACAAAACATTTGAAAAAAAAAAAAAAAAGGTTAAATATTCCACAAATTTGAAGAAAGATATTAATTTATATATCCAAGAAACTTTAAAAAACCCACACAAGTAAGATAAAAACAAAGACTGTGTGTGTGTGTGTGTGTGCGTGTATGTGTGCACATACTCACACACATGCACATATATGCTGTTGTTAACTGCTGTTGAATTGGCCCCCAACTCATGGACTCACAGCAAACCCATGCACAATGGAATCGAATGCCGCTCACTCTTGTGCCATCTCTACGATCAGTTGCGATTTACACTGTTGTGATCCATAGGATTTTCACTGGCTGTTTCGCAGAAGCAGATCCCAGGCCTTTCTTCCTAGTCCATCTTAGTCTGGAAGCTCCGCTGAAAGCTGTTCAGCATCACAACAACACAAAAGCCTCCACTGACAGATGGGTGGTGGCTGCACATGAGGTACATTGGTTGGGAATCAAATCCAAAGCTCCCACAGGGAAAGTGAGAATTCTACCACCGAACTACCAATTAATCCCTAGAACAAGTACTAAGAAAATACCTTAAAAATTATAGTTAAAATATCAACAGAGGTGATTACAATAGTTAACTAAAAAACAATTATAGAACAAATAAGACAGGATATATAGAAAATGAATAGCAAATGGGAAAGGCAAATTCAGCCATATCAATAATTACATTAAATATGACTTATCTAAATATCAAAAGGAAGAGATTATAAGACAAGATAAAAAAGCAAGAATCAAGTATATGCTGTCTAAAAGAGAGGCACCTTCAATTCAAAGACACAAATGGGATGAAAGTAAAACGTTGGAAAAATATATACCATGTAAGCAGTAACCATAAGAGAGCCGTAGGGCCTATAATCACGTTTTACAATAAAGACTTTATTCTGGGAGGCCAGTACTATCCTAATTTCAAAGCTTGATAAAGATTTCACAAGAAAAGAAAACCACAGGCCAATATTCTTCATAGATAAATACACAAAAATCCTTAACAGAATACTAACAAATTAAATCTATCAACATATAAAAAATATTACACATCATGACCAATGATAATTTATTCTAAGAAAGCAACAAAGGTTTGATATCTGAAATCCATTCATTGCTATACAACATATTAAGAATAAAGGACACACACACATACACACAATCATCTCACTAGATGCTCAAAAAGCATTTGACAAGATCCAACACCCATTTACGATAAGAACGCTCAACAGCTAGGAATAGGAAAGAACATCCTCAAACTTAAAGGGCTTCTATAAAATCCCATAAATAACTTTATATTTAATTTTGAAAGACTGAATGCTTTTTCCCTAAGATTTGGACCAAGGGCAAACATGTCCATATTTATCACTTCTATTCAATATTACACTAGAGGTTTGCAACTGTGTAACAAGGGGGAAAACAAAGAAAATAAATAAACTAAAGGCATCATAGTTGGCAAAAGGAAGTAAAACTGATGGTGACAAGTACTATTCTTGGTCCTGTGTGGGAGCTGCACAGTATTTCCTAGAATCCATGCAGGATTTCTTTCCCCAGCCTGGGATAATTTCCTGACATGCCTGCACCAACTAGTATTCTGATGAGTGCTTGAGAATCCTCTGCAAATCTTCGTAGTTCTTCTCTGTATATCTCTCTGCTCTCTGGTACGCTGTCTTGAGAATCCTAGCAGCCACAGTCTCTTCATGACTCTCAGCCCATTTACAGGAAATATAGGTGATTAGGTGCTCTCAAGCTCAGTGAACGTTCTAGAGTCTGACCAACTCTTGTTTAAGTCTCCAGGAGTGACTGACAGGTAAGTCTCACAGAACATGTTCATCAGGGGAACATCTACTTATGCCTATCAGGAAATGTGGAAAATGAGAAAAAAGCCATGGAACAGTTGGTCATAGAAATACATGACCTTAGTTGTGATTCAGGAGTTAGGGAGTTGACAAAAGAACTCTTGGCTCCCGGATCATACCACGGTAGTCATGACAGAGAGATCGGATATTTTCTGTGTCTGCAAGTATAGGCAGCAACATCACATCACAACTGCTGTATCCACATTAGAGATATCTGCCCTCATTCTTATGACAATCATATATTATGTAAAACCTGGAATGCTGTCATTGAAAAAAACCTACCTCAATGACCGTGCTTACACGTAAAATCAGCACTACCAGAAACACAGCTTCCACATTTCCTCAGTCCTATAGTCTCTGGTTGAGTGCATCTGATGGGTGTAACACTATTCATGGCCAATATCTTAAGAGCAAGGAACTCTGAGAAGGATAATTGTTAGGTTTCAGACCTCGACGTTTCAGTAAGACATATTTGGAATAGGGTAAAATGAATGTTGAATATCCATCTACCAAAAATAAAATATGGACAACTGAACAAGAATATATTTTAAAAGGTAGAACTTCAAAAGAACATGCAGTTAATTGTATTTAAACATTCATAAAATTATATTTCTTCATGGGTCTACGATGAAAAATTAATTTTTAAGGTAAATGTTTTTCCTCTCTGCAGTATTTTTTTTTTTTTTAATTTGGGATCAAAATTATTTGCAGAAGCCTCAGAGAGAGAGAGATGGCCTTGAACTACAGACAATCTACATGACAGTTTTTCTCCGACCTCTTCGCAGAATTTGGTATGAGCTTGCTTTCACTGTGATGCACAACCTACTAGCAAGGACACAGGATAGGAACATTCTGATCCCACCTGCCTCCCATCTTCAAGGCCCCTGATATTTACCAAAAGGACCTGTCGTTTACCCGATGAAAAAATTGGCTTATGTCAGTTCATATAATCAACTAAAAATATGTAGACAGTCATAGAAAATGCTTGCTTCTCAGTAAATGTCCCCGCTTTCTATCTCAGGATTTCACCATAGACAAGAAAACTACCAAGGTTTTATGTATTTATACCTATCTGATGTGAAGACAGAGCAATAATCATCACAAAGAGCTAATTACCTACAATGACATAGGGCAGTACAGAAGAAAGAAGATAAAAGAGGAAATGCATAATAGAGCTGATGCTAAGACTTTTGCTTTCACACATGATGGAGCAAAAGGGCCTGGATTCTTCCAACTGCCTTAAAACACTGGAAAACTACACAGAACGTAAGAAACAATGATTTCATGTTTTGAAAAGCAGGTAGCACAGGGCTGTGATCTCTGAGAAAAGAGAAACAAATTAGGTGAGCCTCCTGCAAGGAGGAGAAATGCAAACAGAAGCCAGAGATCTCACTCTGTTGAAGGGATCCATATCAGAGTTCAGGTAGGTCAACACAACTAGATTTAGGGGGACAGAATATTGGAAAAGAGGAAGCTACACAGAGAGAGGGGTCCTCAATTATTTAGATGAGCACAGATCTGAACATTAGAGGAAATTACACAAGAACAGGAAGATAATTACTCCGAAGTAGTGCGTCTATCAATTTTTTGAGCTCACAGAGGACTGAGAAGGATTTTTCTTTTCATTAGCTAGAATAGAAAGACTTTCTAACCCACAGAACATCAAGGATCTCAGAACGTTATTGAATGAATAGTGGGGCTAAATTAGCACATCACTAACAACGTCTCTGTACCGGCTCTGACAAATCTCAAAGCAAGTCTTGAGCGGATTCAGCTGATCCAAAGAGCTTAACTGTATGCCAGAAAAAAAGCCCAATAATATTTACACTATTTAAAGGAATACAACAAATTCCATCACCCAAATGTGCTTAGTGGTTAAGAGTTCGACCGCTAACCAAAAGGTTGGCAGTTCAAATCCACCTCCTTGGAAACCCTGTGGGGCAGTTCT
>NW_004444033.1:805911-806899 GCF_000243295.1 Trichechus manatus latirostris | reverse complement strand
AACCCCTGCTGAGAATTTGTATTTCTAACAAGTTCCCAAGCAATGTTACTGTTGCTGGTTAGGGACCAATTCTGAGGACCACTAGTATAGCAGTAGTTCTCAAAATTTATTATGCATTAAAATCACCTGGAAATCTTGTTAAACTGTAGATTCGGATTCAGTATATCCGGGGTGGAAATGCAAATTCTCAGGAGAAGTTGGAACCTGAAGGAACCAGTTCCAAGCCCTGGTCTCTACATCTAATGCTGGAACTCAAATCCATAGGCAGGCGGTCAGAAAGAGAAGATAACCAGCAGGCTGGAACCTCATAAGCACAAGTTAGAACCCTACAAGAACAGAATGACACTATGCCCATTCATGTTACCTATGGCACTGGTAACATGGGTATCCTGCAGAAGCCAGGACAGGTTATTACAGAAATAAACAAACATACCTGGCCCAGGAGTCAGAGAAATTGAAAGAAGATTCAGGCAGAAGGGAAAGCAATACAAAGCACAGCTGCTGGTTTTTTAGCAACATGGTGAGTCAGCAGATCATCAACAACATGTGTGTGTAACACAACGGTTGCTGCCTCCCATGTGCTGTCCAACTCTAAAATCTGTATTAATGATCTATTGCTGCATAACAAGGTTACCACAGAATTAGTGGCTTAAAGTAACACATTTTTATTATCTGTTTCTGTGGGTCAAGATTCTGGGCATGGTATTGCTGGGTCCTCTACAAGGCTGGTTTCTCATCTAGAGGCTCAAATTGGGAAGGATCTGCTTCCCTGCTTGCACGCTCATTGGCAATATTCAGTTCCTTGCAGCTGTAGGGTGATAGGAGCCCTGGTGGCACAGTGGTTAAGAGATTGACTGCCACTTAAAAGGTCAAGCAGTACGAATCCACCAGCCAGTCCTTGGAAACCCCATGGGGCAGTTCTACTCTGCCCTATGGGGTCACTATGAGTTTGAATTGACTTGACCAAATGGGTTTGGGTTTGGTTTTT
>NW_004444033.1:804622-805733 GCF_000243295.1 Trichechus manatus latirostris | reverse complement strand
TTTTTTTAAATTTTCATTATTATTCCCTTTTATTATCAGTATCTTTATAAATCCAATCTTTATTTGTCTTTGGAGGTTGGCTGTCTCAAAAATAGCGAGGAAAAAAAAGCACATTACATATTCAGGAACAGAAATTAAAGGGAGACAGATTTATCATCTGAGACTACATAAGCCAAAAGACAGGAAAAGACAACTTTAAAATACTGAGCTAAAAACTATTAACCTAGAATATTTAAGTAAAACTATTTTTAAAATTTAAAGGCAAATAAAGACTTTTTCACACCTGCACACACACACACGTGTGCACCCAAATGCGCACGAGAGAGGAGAATTTATCACTAGCATGCTTCTATTGTAAGAAAAGTTAAAGGTCCTTGGTTAGGCAGAAAGAAAGTGGTATGAGATTAAAATCTGGATCTATATAAAAGAACGAAATGGTAAATATGTGGGTAAATAAGAAGATACATTTTATAATCACTTTAAGATTCTAACTCATGGTGATCCCTTGTTGCACAGTAGTACTATACTCCATAGGGTTTTCAATGGCTGTGACCTTTCAGAAGCAGATTACCAGGCCTTTCTTCCTAGTCACCTGTGGATGGGTTTAAACCACCCACTTCTCTGTTAGTAGCCTGACGCTTAACCATTTGTGACACCCAGGGACTTAAACAAACAATTTTTTCTTTTTTTTTTTTTAGATTTCAGTAATTGATACGTAAGGAGACAGAAAATCAGTAAAGATAGAGAGGATCTGGAAAACATTATTCACCAGCTTTGCCTAATTGACATCTATAGACCCTCCATCAGGAAAAATCCTGTAATACAGTGTCTTATCAACTACATAGAAAAAATTCACCAAGGGAGATTTTATGCTAGTGCATATAATAAGTTTCAATAACTTTAAAAGGATTGGAATCATATATGGTATGTTCTCTCACCAAAATAGAATTAAACCAGAGTTTTTGGTTGTCATCAGGGGAAGGATAAGAAGTAAAGGGCTTTCATCACAGTAAACCTACACCATATTTATTACTTGCTAAAATTTTCCTTTCATACTATTTTTGAATTTGTTTTAAAAACTATAAGTGTATAAATAGGTCAATTATAAAAC
>NW_004444033.1:794929-804010 GCF_000243295.1 Trichechus manatus latirostris | reverse complement strand
GGTAAATTACTAACATGTTATGTTTTTGAATTATTTTTGGTCTCTTATTCTGATTTTATTCATCTGTTATGTATGTGATGTAAGATAACAAAAGGTGAAACTGAGGCTAAGGGCAGTATATGATTTGTGATGGGTCATAGTATTATGTAATGGCTGGCTGAGAAGAAATGAAGACTCAGACTCCATGGCTTTTGGTCCAATGCCCTTTCCACTATATGTAGTCTTCAGAGAGCTGATTTCTTAGGAAAATAGACCATCTTCCTAAGAAAAGTTATCTTTCACAGGTTTTGATGCATAATTTACATTGAGAATTGAACTTAATTCTTACATATAGGCTCAATCATATTATGGTGTCAAGAGAAAAAATCTTCAATAAAGAAATGAAAAACACTTATATCCACCTGTAGATATTTCACTTTTCCTAAATGACACTTTGAATAACAGGATTTATTCAATGTTAGACACTCTGTCATTCAAAAGTTCTGTTTCTATAAAATATCAAACAAAAATAAGAAAGAAGCAAGATTTCTTTCAAGTCCTTGTTCCAGATACAGTACAGTACTATTGAAGACAGTTACAACACTGTATTATATTATGCTTTAATAAAGTTTTCTAGAATATTGAATTTCTTGAGTAAAATACCAAAAATGAATATAAAATAATCATGTTTCTGAGATTTTAAGTAAAAAAAAAATATTAAGTATGAGGAAAAATTAAGTGGTTAGTTTGACTTTTTATTTTTACTGATTTTTCTTGTCATGGATTTATTTTTCATAAAGAGGGTTTGGAACATGTTGAAGAAAATGTATACATACACACACGCACATATGCATACACACATGTATATATATTTTGCTTTAATAAGAATCAGTGTTTTAATTCACTAAAGTGCATACCTGAGAATAGGAGATGAGCAAAGGATTTTGAATGAAGAAACAATTGAGGGGCAAAAAGGAACACAAACCTCAAAATACAAAACTTATTTGTCTTCTAGTAAAGTCAGGAAGATCAATTATGTATATCCACAGGATTTTGAAATTCAACACTGGCCTTTTTCATCATACTGGTAATATAAATATTACTGAAAACCAATTAGTACAAAATCCTCACTTTAAACCTTTAGAGAGATGGGTTTTCACATACAAAAATAATTTACTTCCCTAAGAAGACCTCATTAAGTAGGCAGTTTGTGGGGATTTAAGTATTTGTTTATAGATCACCTAGGTGTTTGGCCATGAGGCTAGGTGCTGCAAATTCCTAGCATGATCGCTCTGAGGGTTCCCACAGAAAGAAAGAGAGAGAGAGAGAGAGAGAGAAGGGAGGGAGGGATATATAGTGCATCTGAACAAATGTTACTGCTGGTTGGTCAATCTGTTCATTTGTTAGAGTTCAACAATGAATGTCATACCATTTACTTTTGCACTTTGCCCTACATTAAGCAATCTTTCATTGCTATTAATGCAAGTTTCGCATTTCATTTGTGAAGACTGACTAAAGTAGATAGGAAATGTGAGGAACATGTACTGTGAAGAACTTGAAAGGCAGACAACAACATTTTGTGACCATGTATAGACTGTGAAAAGAGAGTAATATAGAGAAGAATTGAAGAAATAATCTAAAGTTTCCACTGAAATATAGAGTGAACCAGATTTTTCCTAAACCAGGCAAAGGGAAAACCTAATAGTTTGCCTCTCTTGGAATATCAATAAATACCTGTAATTGCTAGTATTTCCAATCAATTCATTAATTTATTCTTACATTCATCAAATATTTATTGAAAATCGGCTTTGGGCTAAGTATTCTGCTAGGAACTAGGGTTACAAGCATGCAAAACTTACAGACTTTAGTCTAGCAATCTATTATTATTACTGAAAGTATAAAATGACCCAACTGTCTCTATATTATATCCTTCCAAGGGCTCCTGATCTAACCCTTTGTTCTTCTACCCATTGCTGTTGAGTCGATTCCAACTTATAGTGACCCTATAGGACAGAGTAGAACTGCCCCATAGACTTTCCAAGCAGCAGCTGGTGGATTCGAACTGCTGACTTTTTGGTTAATAGCCATAGCTCTTAACCACTGCACCACCAGGGCTCTTCTAGAGAAAGAGAAGATGGTGACTAGTTACACTTTCAGATGAACTAAAGCACCATTAACCTTCATATTTTTTCTTCCTGCTGGGGAGTTCTTAGTTTTCTGAAGATTTTACTTGAGGGTGCCTAATTCTCTCACTGTAATTTTCTGGTTTTCTTAGTCTGGATTATAAATTCCCTCTCTTTGGATATTCAGTAGTGAAAGAAAATGAATCTGTTAATCTCCTCCCTCTCCCATTGCACAATGATTCATCAAATGTTTCTCCACTTCCTGTAGGTATTGTTGTCTCGTTATTATTGTACTTTTGGAATTTAGATAAGAGCTTTTCTCCCAGAGTTCTAAACAGAGATGATTTTCCAAGGCATATGATCGAACCAGAGAGCACAGGGTAACCACATAGAAAATGTGTTTATCTCTTCAAGGATTGTTGGATTGCCAATGGAGATAAGCAGAGTTCAATTCTTCATAGCACTTCTGATTTTGCTACTTACATATGCCCTTACTCCAGCTAAAGATGAGGCTCAAATTGTAGGACATATGTCATATAAAAAGAATTCTTTGCCGAGAGTAAAACTCATCACTGATGTGATTTTATTTTGTGTATTCAGACAGCAACACTAGCTAACCCTGGGTTTTTATTTCTTATCCTGTTTGTATCTCTGTTTTCTTAAAAGAGTTTCATCTTGTATTAAGACAGTCTTTCCTTGTAATACCCCAAATTATTAAACAGATAAATTATAATGAATATTCATATAATACAATTAACCTTTCTTCGATGAAGCATCTCACTAGCAAACTTCTCAGGTTCACAAATATTTGTTTAACTTTGATTTATATTTTGTGTAAATGCCCAAAATGAGGAACAAATAAATTGTTACAATGACATAGAATGAGATATAGAAACAACTGGAAGGAAAATACGATATCAAAAGAATTTACCTGCTTATTCCAATCAGGGACCCCATCAATTTGCTCAAGAATAGAATTTCAAATAATGCATAAAACCTTGCTACAAAACTGAAGACCACATATGCTTTCATGATTATTAAGGGATTTAGAAGCCTGATTATGGTTGAATGTATCCTGTGAGATCACTCTTGTGACTTATTTTACAAGGCATTTCTTCATTAATTTTCATTCATTATCCCTCTTTCATATAGTTTCATCTGAAGAAAAGGGAGAAAAATATAGTAAAAGAAAAGCAAAACTTGCAAAGTCATCCAGGCTTCCTACATTTCAATGAGGAACTAGAATACACAATAATTGGCAGCTTCTGTAAATACCTGCATTAATCATCTGTCCTGTACCTGACAATTTATGGATTGAATAGCTCTCTTCGTTTGTTTTATCAGCTTGTCTGAAACTCGTGCTTCCAATTGGTGTTTCAGAACTATGCCGGCAACTGGTTTTGAAGATTACTTCCCCAGAATGAAAGATACAACCATTGTTGAATACGATAAAATGATTGTAACTAATACGATTAGACATCTGATTTCAATCCAAGTCTGGACTCTAAATATATGACCTTTAAATGTGCACAGGAAGAAGTGCCTCTGCTTGCTTCTTCAGGGCATTTGGGGTATACCATGTTTCTCCTGAGGATTTGTTAGATCATTCCCTATACACATTTCCACTTCAGTCTAATGCAGAGATCGGGTAATCAAGCCAAATACACAAACATAAGAGGATCTAATTTATGAGAAAGAATTTAGTTAAAACCACAGAAAATAATAAAGACTGATACAAATAGTCATTGCTCGAAGCATAAGATAACAGTGTCTTCTTGCACTATTCTACAGACTGGTAGTTTCATTTCTTGTGGGTCTTCAGGGAGACTTATATCAGTACTAAATCTCACTGAAATGAAAGAAATATAAAGGCCCCACTGTGGGGATAGATTTGTGCACTTCTTTTTAGAGGAGTGTATATTTCATCATTATAAACCCATGATTTTATAGATTCCTATTGACCTATAGCTCCATGACCCAGCAGCATGCCATCTTAATATTAACTTCCTGTTAATATATTTGAGACCAAAGAGAAATTTACAAGTTGTCTAAACCAATTTTATATTTTACACTTGGATAATGTAATCCTGAAGGCTTATCTAAAGATTACATCACAATTTATATAGTGGATTGATTAAGGACATAGACTTTTGAGCCAGGTTCCTTCAATCTTCAGAACTTTGACCCACCCCCTGGTCAAGTTCCTTTATCATTTTGTGTCTCAGTTTTCTCACCTAGCAAATTGAGATAAAAATAGTACCAGCTTGTAGGGTTGCTTAGAAAATTAAATAGGTTGTATTTAAAGAGTTTGCAACAGGATCTGCCACATACTATTTGATGTATAAGAGTTTTTGGTTATTACTATCATGAGTCAGAATCAACTCGACGGCGACTCACATCATTATATATACACTAGCTGAATGATAGAAGAGAAGTAATTCCATCTGAACCACCTGATTCAGTCAGCCAATATTTATACTGCAGAGGTCACTGTAGCCAAGAGACTGGTCAAGGTGCAAAGAAAGACATTCATTTTCTCTTATTACAATTGTTCAATTGTGACGAACGCTCAAATGTGTCTAAGTTCCTACACATACAGCTCTAGATTTATTAATATAGCTGCCTCTTTAGAATGCAAACCTTCTGGCAGGATAGCAAGTTCAGTGTAAGCTGTCTCATAGGCCGGTAACCACATTTCCTCCAAATACTTGGTTCTCAGTGGGAGGACAAGCCTTTGGATTGGCTCTTCTAACTTCACAGTGAAATTTGTCATCAGGACCTTGTTGATCATTCCTGCTATCGGTTCTAGGCTTGGGTGAACTCAATCCCTGAGTTAATTTAATAACTTTGAAACCCAAAGCAAAGAGTTGTGAGTATTAGTCCCTTTACCCTGGAGACCTCTAGACTCTTACATAAATTCATGGTTATAGATAGAGACACAGGCAGGGGTTCTTTGTACAACAGTGCTCAGCATCAAACTAATAACATGGATGTATCAGGGAAAGAGTAATGAAATTACAACAAAAAACACAGTTGCCATCTAGTGGATTGCAACTCATGGTGACTCCATGTGTTTCAGGGAAGAACTGAGCTCTACAGGGTTTTCAATGGCTGTAATTTTTTCAGAAGTGGATCACCAGACCTTTCTTCTGAGTTGCATCTGGGTGAATTTGAACTGCTAGCCTTTCAGTTAGTAGCTGAGCACTTAACCACTTGTGCCACCGAGGGACTCTCATCTACAGAGCCTAATTTCGATCACAATTCTTTCAAAAATTTTCTTCATAACATTTATTCTCTTTTTCTGAATATAAAAGCAATAAATATTTATTTTGCTAAATTTAAAAAATACTATATATGAAAATTATATTGAAAACATTTAAATCACCTTAAATTAAATCTCTTCTAATCTCATCTATTGTAGAGAGAACTTGTGAACATTTTGGCTATTTTCTTCCACATACGAATGTTTTTTGTAAGTGCGTGTACCTTTGCAAGGAGCTCTGGTAGCGCAGTGGTTAAGTGCTTGGCTGGTTACTGAAAGATTGGTGGTTTGAACCCACCAGCTGCTCCATGGGGCAAAGATGTTGCAATCTGCTTCCATAAAGATTATAGCCTTGGAAACCCTGTAGGGCAGTTCTACTCTGCCTGACAGGGTCTCTGTGAGTCCGAATTGACTCAACAGCAACGGGTTTTTTGTGTACGTATGCATGTATTTTGTTGTTGTTGTCATTAGTTGCCGAGTCTGCTCCAACTCATGGAAACCTTTTATATAACAGAATGAGATGTTAGCAATTCTGTACTATTTTCATGATCTTTGATATGTTTGAGCCCATTGTTACACATATATAGGAATACTTATATTGATATGTCTTTACATAGTTTTTTGTTTGTTAGTTTGTTTATCTGCTCCTTTTTTTTCCCCTCCAATTATTAGGATGTTAAATTTGGTACCAGTGGTTTTAATTATAAAATGATTCTTATATTTACCTTTTTCTAGTATAGACATTAAAGTAGAAATGGTAGAAAACCCTTAAGAAGGGACAATACAGCCACATACTCAGTGGCATCTATCCAGATGTCTCTGAGTCATGTTTCAGGGTTCCAGATTTTGCCAACCGAGGCTCTGACCTTAGCGTAACAGACCTGACTTGGCTCAGGATTTTCTTTCAGCACTTTGAAGATGTTCCATGTCACTGGCCTCTATGGTTTCTGATGAGAAGTCAGTATATGATTAAATTGTTATCTGAGATGTAATTTGTCATTATTTCTCTGTCTGCTTTTAAGATTTTCTCTTAAGTTGTAAATTGACTAATTAAATAGTTCCTCACACTCCACCCTCAATATTTTGAGGGAGTGGATGTGAAGGTGAGAAAGAAGGGAATACGGAGCCTACAGTAGATTATTATGTAGGATATTTTCTAACTTTCCCTTTAATTTCACCCTCCAACGTTCTTCACCGCTTAATATGCTTCAAGAAGCTAACTTGTTTCAGCTTCACTGATTAGGCTTCCTGGCCCTCTAGTTTTTATGTGGTTTTGGCTGATGTTGTTGTTGTTGTTTTTAGGTGCTGTTGAGTTGGTCCTAATTCATAGTGACCTTACGTACAACAGGACAAAACACTGCCCAGTCCTGTACCATCCTCACAATCATTGTTATGCTTGAGCCCATTGTTGCAGCTACTGTGTCAATCCATCTCATTGAAGGTCTTTATCTTTTTCACTGACCCTCTACTTTACCACACATGATGTCCTTCCCCAGGGATTGATCCCTCCTGATAACATGTCCAAAGTATGTCAGACGTAGTCTCCCCATCCTTGCTTCTAAGGAGCATTCAGGCTGTACTTCTTCCAAGACAGATTTGTTTGTTCTTCTGGTAGTCCATGGTATAGTCAATATTCTTCCCCAACATCATAATTCAAAAGGTATCAATTCTTCTTCTGTCTTCTTTATTAATCGTCCAGCTTTCGCATGCATATAAGGTGATTGAAAACACAGCTTGGGCCAGGCTGATAGGGGGCCTCATTAAGAGACAGAAGGAAGAGAAGGAAGAGATCAGAGTACATTTTCCCCAGCCCCTTCCTCATGGGCTTAAACTGGAATTGGTTGCATTTCTCTCTCTTATGCCATAGTTCCTGTCAGATGGCCCTTTTAACTTAGCTCCAGCTCTCTCTGCTTTCTAGAAACCTGTCCTGCCTTTGGGTCCCTCAGGACCAGGGGTGAAAAATCCTCCTAGCTCTTGCCAGCTCTGGGATATTTCCCTTGATGTTTTCCCTTAAACTTTCCCTCACTTTTGTTAAAAAAAACTTGTCCTTTTATTAAAGTTTCCTCAGTTACTGTAGTTGTACTCTCTACTGTTGAAGCCCTAACTTATACAACGTTTTTATGAAAGGAAAAAAGAACTACAGCTTATCTCTTTTATACTCTGCCTTGACTAAGTTTCTTTTCAGAGAAAATATTTTCATTTGATATCAATTAAGTATTATGTATGGTTAACTATATAGTTGATGATGTTTATATAAATGTGACCTAGGCGACATCACTTCGAAGGGGGTACATTAAGCTCAGATTGACCTTCTGGACAATTAAATGAATAAAATAAGAAAAAAAATATATTGGCAAAGAAGCCATGACATTTACCAGCTTCTAAAGCAGGCATGGTGTTCTTTGCTTTCTTAAGCCTGTAAGACAGCTAATGGAAAAGATCCCAAAGTAACTTGATAAAATGTTGGAAGCAGCATATAAAAGACACTGGTTGACATCTTGTCATGTTAAGTTTATCTCTGCAAAGTCAGATGTTCTTACTCTCCTCTACTAGATGTAAGAAGATTAAGGTGCTGCATGACAGATGGTTTTAAAAAAAAGTGCATTCTTCTCCATCTGGTCCCAAGTGGAAAAATGAAAGTCACCCACAACTTTCCATCTAAAAATTACAGGAAGGGAATTCTCAAAAGTGAGCTTTAGACTTCACAAAGGAATTCTATAAGATTCTAGTGAAGCTGGATTCCAGTTATCCTGATATTATAACACTATCACGTGTAGTTATTAGATGTCAACCTGCCCAGAAAGGGCATGCTCCTGTTCAAGCTGAGGCAGATACTGAAGAAGAAAACAGCAGGAAGCTGTCTGCTAAATGTACTTCCCACAGCTAAGAAGCAAATCTTTTCTTCAAGGGGATCTGAGTAGTGCATGCATATGTGGATGTGTGGGTTACTTTTGAGGCTGGGCCTTAAAAGATCTGTAAGATCTGCTTTCACATGCCTGAAATGTTCTCCCTTGGAGTTCAGCCCAATGCTGCAAGTAGCTCAAGCCATGTGGAAAGGCCACATATAGGACATTAATGTTTTCCAAACAAAAGCACCAGTTGAGCTCCCAACTGAGAGTTGACATGAGCCACCAGCCATGGATTTAATCCATCTTGGAGCCTACAAATGACTGCAGTTCCATCTGATACTACATGGAGCAGATAAGCCCATGAACTCACAGAATCATGAGAGATATACTATGGTGGTTATTTTAATAATATTTAGTTTTGAGGTAGTTTGTTATATGACCATAGAATGAAGACACAGATTGTTAAAATATTAGTTAATTACCAATTGATCAATGTATTCAAGGACATTCTAATTGCAATAGCCAGAAGGTTTATTATTTATTTATTTATTTGGCATAAAATTGATGCACTGATTCTCAAATTCATACAGAAATGGAAAGGTCCAAAAGAAGAAAGGCAACCTAGGAAAAAGAATAAAGTTGGAGTTCTTATGATACAGCATTTTAAAACGTAGAGCGGACTTCCAGCAACATGGCACTCTAGGCAGAAGCACCACGCCATCCCTCCACAGCAAAGATCCAAAAAACTAAGCCAAACAGAGAAAACAGCAATCCTGAAACCCTAAAACATCAAATGAAGAGATAAAGAACTCAGCCAAGCACCAAATGGAGTGAGAAACTGACAAAGAATAGAGAGCAAGGAGAGATT
>NW_004444033.1:793032-794206 GCF_000243295.1 Trichechus manatus latirostris | reverse complement strand
TTCTAAATTTGTTTTGTTTTATTTTCCCCCTTTTTCCCTTTTTGTCTTTCTTCATTACTCGGTTTCTCGTCTCTCTATACCTTCCTTCTCTTCCTGTCCCCTGAATACCTGGTGCTGAATACCTCTATGCCTTCTAGCCAGGCTGTACTTCAACACCTGGGAACAACTTCCCCAGACCTTGTAGCCACACTGGTGGGATCCCTGGGAGCTGTACTGTTCTTTTTTCTTTCTAATTTTTATTTATTCATTTTTTTCTTTCTTTACTTTTTGTTCTTCTTCCCCTTGTTGTTTTTCTCCATTTCGTAGTCTCTCATCTCTCCACTCCAACGGCAAGCTCCCCTAGCATTCTTTTTTGTTTGTTTGTATGTTTTTGATTCCTGTTCCTCTCTCTTCTCTCCCATACCCATCTTAGCTCCACACATCACAATCTCCCCCCTCATCTTGCCTACCTGCAATGTGCACTTAACATCACACCACCAAGCGTCACAGACACGGCCTACCAGAACCTGCCCTGCACTGATTACCGACCTGCCCTGTTGGCTGCAGTAAGTGCCACAAACAACCCATCCCAGCAACTCCTTTTCAGCTAGACTTGCCCAGCTGTACCATATCTGAGTGACTGACCCTGCAAACTGGAGAAGCAGGTGAAAAGTATCGTGCCTACAGACGAGCAAACAACAAAGAACACACAGCCCGCCTGCTCAGACATAACCAAATTAAAAAAGAAAAAAAAAAAGGGTGAAACAAACAAATCTACAATCAATAAATGAGGAAAATAACTACTGAATGTCCTGAAGACAGCAGACAATATCAAAACATTTACAGAAACAGGACAGGATGGTTCCAGTAGGTGTCCAAAATAAAACACCAGATGTCTTTCCAGTAGAAGAAAAGGCACTAGAACTACCTGATAGGTAATTCAAATCTCTAATACTCAGAATTATCCAAGAGTTGAAGCAAAAAGCAGACAAAAAGGAGGAAAAAATAGACAAATTCTTGGAAAAGGCTGACAAATTCATGGATAATACAGACAAAAAAATGGAAGAATTCAGGAAAATAATGCAGGAATAAAATGCCAGAATAAATTCACAACTAGAAATTATACAAAAACAACAATTAGAAATCCAAAAGATAAACAACAAGATTTCAGAAATGGACAGTGTCATAGAAGGGC
>NW_004444033.1:789181-790422 GCF_000243295.1 Trichechus manatus latirostris | reverse complement strand
GTTAAGAAACTGTGGTATTGGCGCAAGGGTATGAGAGAGAAGAGTGGGAGAGAGAGAAAGAAAGATTAGACTCATATACAGTTAGCTGATTTATCAGAAAGATCATGCTGCAGACTACTGAGAAAAGATAGAAGTCAGTAAGTGTTGCAGGGTAATTGTATATCTGTGTGGAATAAGATATTTTCATGCCTCTGTTTAACAATATGAGAAGATAGCTTCCAGGTAGATTGTAGATCCAAATATGAAAAGTAAATAATAAAGAAGAAAGCATAAGATAAAAACTTTGTGTTCTATTAACAGGACACATCGCTAAATGTAAAAGAAAAAAGATAAATTGGAATATGATAAAATTAAGAATTTTCCTCATGCAAAGACACAATTAGGAGAGTGAAAAGGACAACTATAGATGGAGCAAAAAGGAGAAAAGTATCTCTCTCTCTCTCTTTATCTATCTGTCTGTCTATCTGACAAAGAATCTATAAAGAACATTCTGTAAATAAATATAAAAATATCAAACAATTCAGTATAAAATGGGTTAAAGTCTTGAAGCGACTTGTCAAAAAAGAGAATATTCAAATGGCCAATAAACATGAAAAAGTGCTCAACTTCATTAGTCACCAAGGAAAGCAAAATGAAACCATAGTGTGCTACCACTACACACATCTCAGTATTGTTGTAATGAGCTGAAGAGACCCAAGGTGTAATCAAGATGTGAAACAATCAGAACTGCTAGTGGTACAACTATCTCGTATCTCTGAACATACGCATACGTGTACGTACCAGTAATTCCAGTTCTCATGCAAAGGAAATGCACACATATGTTCACCAAGATAATTGTAAAAAATGTTCAAAGCAGAACTGTTCTCACTAAGCAAAGGCTAGAAAATGACTCCAATCCACCAAAAACTAAATGAATAAATTGTTGCACAAACATGCAATGGAATCCTCTTGGCTCTGAGACATGGTAGTGGATCTCACAGCCATTATGATCAGTGAAAGCAGTCAAGCAAAATAGTGCATGATGCTTGATCTTGTTTATTCAAATTTCAAAAACAGACAAAGATAATCTATGGAGTTAGAAATCACGATTGTGGTTATTCTTGGTGGTGGGGGGTGGCGCAGGAAGTGACAACTGGAGTGGAACAAAAGGGGAAGTTTGGTGTTGCTGGTATATTCTGTTTTTTGATCTGAGTGTTGGTTACACGTGTGTGTTTTGTGAAAATTCTTCAAGCTGTACATGG
>NW_004444033.1:744386-788589 GCF_000243295.1 Trichechus manatus latirostris | reverse complement strand
TCACCATCACAGCCCCTGGACAAAGGATCAGTTTTCTAAGTAGTCACTGAATTCAGTGGAAAAGCCTGCTTTTCTTGTTCGTGAGAGTAGATAGAAAAAGGGGAGCATTTAGAAATGTAGAGAACAAGGCTATCCACAATCTGTGAAGGGGTATATAAAAACCAATCAATAAAATATTTTTGCCCTGTGGAAGCTTATAAAATGCTAACATAAAACATGTACTGTGTGCTTTTAAAACTCTGTATTATCCACCTGAATGGAGACAATGAATAATAATTCCAAGGATGTTCCAACTGGAATTTTTTACTACTCTCTTGTAAAAACAAAGGCAGGCAGTTGGATTTCTGGCATAGGGACTATGCTTTCACTCTGCCAGAGGGATTTGTTTGGAAATTAGGAATTAACATTTTAGAGCCTGGTGTTGGAAAGCTGACAACCCAGTGAAATTTTAAAAACATGAAAGTTTACAGTATCTATTAAAACTTAGAAATAATTTTATTTTTTGAGTTTTAACATATGAGAGATACAATAAAACCATGGCTATTTGAGTAAATCACTGTATTTATAATAGAATAATGCTATAGCTTTAGAAAACATTTTATGTTTTTCAATCCCCTTCACCATTATATTAAGTTCAGGTCACCACCATATATGTTCTTCTACCTCAGGAATCTCAAAACTGGTCTCTTGATATTTTATTCTCATCCTATCCATTATTCCCCTGCTGTCATATGATCTTCATAAAACACAAATCCAATCGTTTCACTTTTTCATCAAACCTCAGTAGTGTTTCAAAAATCCTTCACCTGCTTTATACGGTCCTCTACATCTGGTTCGTCTTGTCAGTTTTATATTTTGCTGTTTCTTCCCTTCCCACCTATTCTTTGTGTTTGTGCTTCAACAGCTTAGAAACACCATCTTCTTGCTCTCTCCCAACTACAGGGGCGCTAATAGGCACCCAGGCAGCTCCAAGCTTTCCTCTGTGTTCTTCTGACAGCTGGAATGGAACTGTGTTCGCTGTTCCTCACATCTCAGCATAACTGTTTCCTCCCAAGAGTCTTCCTGGACCATCCATCCTTTCAGAAGTTGGCCCTCCCATGTTACTGTCATATCACCTATTTATTTCCTCATCTAGACTTTTCATAATCTGTAATTTTCTTATTTATTGTATTTGTTTTTCTTAACTACTCTGTTTTCATCGCGCTACAATGTAAGTTCCATGTGGGCAAAAAGCGTTATGTGCCTTCTCACCGCTGCATATCCAGGGCCTAAATCTGTGCCTGGCGCACTGTCAGTGCTGAGTACTATCGAGTGAACAGAGTAATGAATGAATAGTAGTTTTATACACCACCCACTGCCTTTCCTAAGCCCTACAACTCCTTAGATCCCGAACAAGTAAAGTTTCAAGAAAATTTGAAGTTCTAACTATCGATAATTACATTTCATGCTTATCTTCATAGTTGAGGTTGTCAATAGAACAAAACATGGTAATTTTTACAAATCATTTTATTGAAAGAGCTTTCTTTATATAACTTAGGACAAATGCATCTAACTCTATGGTTCCCTGGAACTTCTGCTGTTATTTGGGATCTTAATCAAAGAACATAGCCTGGTATTTTGTCTTGTTTAAATATGTGGGAAGCCTGGCTCTACTCCTTTGAATTTCCCTTGTGAATGTGAATCCATTTACTCAACCAGTCTCTACTTAACTAGGTAATTTTCTAAACGTACCTATATTCTAGTGGTTTGTTCACTTCTGTTCAATATCTGAACTACACAACTAAAATGATAAAATATTTAAAGAAATGTATAAATAATACAAGACCATTTAAATGGCCCTAATAGGTATATTGCATGGGGCAAATCTGCTGCAAAAGACCTCTTTAAAGTGTTAAAAAGCAAAGATGTCACTTTGAGGACTAAGGTGTGCCTAATATGCATGTGAAAGCTGGACAATGAATAAGGAAGACTGAAGAAGAAGTAATGCCTTTGAATTATGGTGTTGGTGAAGAATATTGAATATACCATAGACTGCCAGAAGAATGAACAAATCTGTCTTGGAAGAAGTACAGCCAGAATGCTCCTTAGAAACAAGGATGGCAAGACTTCATCTCACTTACTTTGCTTTCTTTTTTTTTTAATTTTACTTTAGATGAAGGTTTACAGAAAAAATAGTTTCTCATTAAACAGTTAGTACACATATTGTTTTATGACAATGGTTAACAACCCTATGACATGTCAACACAGTCCCTTTTCAACCCTGGGTTCCCTATTACCAGACTTCCTGTCCTCTTCTGCCTTCTAGTCCTTGTCCCTGGACTGTTGTGCCCCATTAGTCTCATTTTGTTTTACGGGGCTGTCTAATCTTCGGCTGAACAGTGAACCTTGGGAGTGATTTTATTACTGAGCTAAAAGGGTATCCGAGGGCCATACTCTCAGGGTTTCTACAGTCTCTGTTAGGCCAGTAAATCTGGTCTTTTTCTGTGAGTTAGAATTTTGTTCTACCTTTTTCTCCAGCTCTGTCCGGGACCCTCTGTTGTGATCCTGGTCAGAGCAGTCAGTGGCGGTAGCCGGGTCATTTCACATACTTTGGACATGTTATCAGGAGGGACCAGTCCCTGGAGAAGGACTTCACGCTTGGTAAAGCAGACGGTCAGCATAAGAGAGAAACACCTTCAGCGAGATGGATTGACACAGTGGCTACGGCAATGGGCTCAAGCATAGCAATGATTGTGAGGATGACACAGGATTGGGCAGCGTTTTGTTCGGGTGTGCATGGGGTCACTATGAGTTGGATCCAACTCGACAGCACCTAACAACAACAACAACAGGCGCCCAGGCAATTTGATTTATTTAGAGCCTTCCCTATACTCAGTTTTTCTATAATCCTGAAGCCTTAACCTTGATGGCTATGAAGTCTGAAAAAGAAAACTTTAAAATTACGTAACAAATTAATAGGTTAAAATTTGAAAGTGTAAAATGATCGTCTTTTCTTTCCCCCTTTCCCTTAAATTTCTACAGTCCATGGAAAAACTCCTGTAAATCCATTTAATGGAATTATTGAAGTCATATAAAATGATAAGCTACATATCCAAAACATTTTGTCGATACTCGCAGCTATCTCTGTGCTTCTTTATAACTTCAGAGTCTCCCACATTTAAGGACTACACATCATTTTACCAGCAATATATATTTTTTTCTAATTAACTATACTGATTAATTTATCCCCCTTAACAAGTATTAATAATCACGTGTTCCATGGAAAGTCTGGGTAGCTCTGTGAAGACAAAACTAAAAATGTCTGTATATCTAATTTTTGAAGCTCAAGAATGTCATTTAATAAACTTACTTGAGTACTCAAAGCACAAAATAAACAATGAAAACCCAATAACTAAGATGTCACCGAATCTTGACATACACACACAGTTTCCTTCTGAGATAACAGAGAAATGGGCAACCACTGAATGCAACAGGATTTTTTTTCTCATCAGAAAAAGTCATACTAAGACAGGCATGCCAATAAATCTTTCCAGGCTCTGACTTCAAAGAGAAACTGGCAAACTTACACCTGGCAGGAAAAATCTAATTCAAAGGAATTGATAAATCCAGATTTAGAGCAAATTAAAGCCAGTGATTCATTAAAGGCTCTGTGGGTGTTGAGGCCAGTTGCAGGCTGGCCTGTGCTGTGTGAACACTGAATGTTCTGGCAATCTTTCTGCACAGATGAATGCTAAGGCTCCTTCCTCTTTTTTAAACCTTAAGTTGATTATCCTAGACACAATGACTAGGACCAAAAATCAAAACCTTACTTTCCAAAGTTTAGTCTTTTTTGGACTAAAAAGGAAACCAAGGTTGAGATGAGGAGTTATTGATACTAGTCCTATAAGCTATTTGACTGAGGCCAACATCATCTGCACTTGCTTATTAAGTTTTATTTGAAATCAGAAGGGCTTGATATTTATATGTAACTAAATAGTGTTTATCAGTTGATTGGTTGATTGATTGGCAGAGATTGATCACTATAAGCTTATTTGCTTTCTTACTGGCCACTCAGCCAGAGCACCTTTCCCAGCCTCCGTTGCAGTTAATGAGTGAAGTGCACACAGTTGAGGTCTCACCAAAGGAAAGTTAACATGAGAGGTGTGTACTAGTTCCATGCCCAGAATATGCTTCCAAGCTCTTTCATGCTTCTGCCTGGCTGGGAGGGAGAGGGCCAGAGAGACTTTGGAAGCCTCAGATTGAGGATGGCAGATTCTCCATCAGCTTGGGTCCTTCAATGATGACAGGTAGTATAACCACCTCCCCAACCTGTTATATGAGCAGGAAATAAACTCCTGTTGATTTGCAACATTGCATATTTGGTCTGTTTGTTGCAGCACCCTAGGATACTCTGATGAATACAGTGTATCTAACTACGTCTATTAAAAAGATGAAGTTTAAAATAGAAATGGAATATTTCGGATATTATCTCTGAGACTCAACTAGGAAAAGCACAGACACACCTATTCACTGGGTCTACAAATGGTACAGAAGAGCATATGGTGAGAGTTTTGAATTTTGGCTCCACTATTAACGTGACCTTGACTAGGAAGTCTCTCTCACCTCTTTTAGTCTCAGTTTTCTCACTTATTAAATAACAACGACAATCATTTTCTTACCTGGTGGCAGGTCATGGCAGGCATCTCAATTTTAGGAACAGGATCTCAGATGGGAACAATCACCTCATGGAAGTGTTCTTCGCAAATTGGTCCCGTATCAGTGAAGATAGAAACTGAACCATAAAATAGAAAATAATAAAGATAACAAATGAAACGTCATTTACTTGTTCAGATATAATTTGTATTTTACTTAACTTTTAGACCCTGGGAATTGAAAATATAACATTGACTAACTTAATATGATCCAAATAAATTATGAAGATAACTACATCACAATAACCATCTTAACCTTTGTGATTAAATAAATACTTTTACCGAAGAGTGTTTTATTTAACAGAACAAAATTTATCTTAGAAAGAATGTATGTGGTAAAATTTCACAATAGAGCTGGAAATCATTTGTATAAAAATCACTATTTTAAAAATAACTGGGATACAAATGTTTCTTGGACTCTGTAGCTTACAGATTCTAGATGCGACTCTATTTAATGATGTTCTTAAGGCCTGGCAAGTAATAGATCTCAACTATTCTCTATCATGACCCTCACCTCTTTCTCTATCATGTCTCTTTGAGAGCTATAAAAGGGAAAGACCAGTATTTATAAATAATTGATGTCTATGACTTGAATGGTCTTCTCCTACAACATTCACTGTTCATTTTAACATCAACCCATTGTTCTCTGCTCACTTGTACTGCTGTTGTTTCCATTGGCCCACTGTATCGCTAACGCTGCTAAGCCACTAGTGGTGCATTCACACCCTGAAGTGCCTATGCCCCTGGGTTGGCTACTCTCAACTCGGCAACAACCAGCATACCTGCTAGTTACTTTGGATCTCAGTGAATAAAACCGACAAGAATCTGCTCTCCTTGAGCTTACATTCAGGAGAGAAAAGCAGATAATTAAGGAAGACATGTAGCATATCAAAGTGAGAAGCACTATTCAGAAAAATAAAGTAGGGAAGGGTGGTGAGGGATGGTATTCATGGTACTGCCAACACAGGAGCACTGGTGGCATAGTGGTTAATAGCTGTGGCTGTTAACCAGAGGGTCAGCAGTTTGAATCCACCGGAAGCTCCTTGGACACCCTAGGTGGTAGTTATACTCTGTCCTATAGGGTTGCTATGAGCCGGAATCAACCTGACAGCAACAGGTTTGGTTTTGGTTTTGGTTTTACTGCCAGTACATACTTATGTGAATTACAGCCTTGTGTTCTTGGGGTACACAGAGATAAACGGGGTAAAAGTCCTACCGTAATTAGTCCTTAGCGTCTCAAGATTTCAGATTTTGTGAGGCTGAGCTTACTGAAAGAGGTAGGGACAGATGAAGGGTTTTTGTTAGGGACAAAGGCAATGGAGATATGAAGAATGCAGAGGCAGGGGACTGATCCAGTGGTTTAAGAGCTGGGGCTGGGGAAATGTATCTAGAGCTCTCTGAGCTCTGGGACATCCTCTTGAATCCAGGATTGGAGTACCTGGACCTTTTTTTAACACTGATTAGGGTGATAAGCATCTACCCCTGGGAGATGCAAATGGTTAACTGCTAGATTACTAACCAAAAGGTTGGAGGTAGTCCACTCAGAAGTGCCTTGGGAGAAAGGCCTGGTGACCTATTTCTGAAAAGTCACAGCCTTGAAAACTCTATAGAGCACAGTTCTACTCTGACACACATGGGATTGATATGAGCTACAGTCAACTTGACGGCAGCTGATTTACTGGTTTAGGGAGATGTGACACTGGGATGTGAGGACCATTTTACAGCACACAGAACATTTTGACTCCTGGAACCTTGCACAATTATTGCCAGTCTACCTTTTTTCAAAAATGTCAAACATGAAAATAAATCATGGGCATTCACATTAACTCACTCCATTTATGATTTTGAAGAGTTAAAATCATTTTGGATGAATTTTAAGGCTGACCCCTGGTAAAAATGGAAACAATGGTTAGAATGGTGACCGACTAGTTGAGGACTAGTGATTAGACAACATAAGCTCCATAGTATGAATAGAGAGAGTGTGTAATAGGGATAATATTCTTTCCACAAGACACTGCGTTTTTTAAACTCAGTATAATAGATTTTTTTAAAGTTCTAGAGAAATTGAAAAGGTTCAGAAACAAGAGAAAATATTGTGACTGATACTAAAATGATAGTGGTGATGATGATGATGATTCATATATACTAAAAAAATTTAAAAATGACCAAACGAATGAATTTATATATTGTAAAGAAAGGGCAAAGTATCTAGATCTATCTAGATTGAAGGAAGGGAACATTTTTTTAAAAAGAATATGAACTGACTTAATTATTGGCTGTAAGTATAAAAGAGATTTTTATGAGTACATAATTACATTCATGAAATTTAACATTAAAGTGAGAGTCATATCAGTTGAACATTAGGAAAAGCTATCTTAGATGACAAGAGTAATGAAGCTCTGGAAGTTCTACTGAGAGAGCTTGAGGGGATCTATTCCTGGCGCTCATTAAGCAGAGAATGACAACCCTCTGACTTAGATAATTTAGTCATTAATCTGCTTCAAGGAAAATGTGGAGATTTGATGAGTGTTCAAAATCTGTCATTACTGAGGCTGGCACAGAGAATGTCACATACTTCTCATATTAGTTGAAAGCCAGAGTTCTTCCATGGATGGATTATTTAGGGCATGAACATGAAGACATGACTCTGAATGGTAGAAGAGAAACTTGGAGATAACATTCTCCCATGGAAGTACTTCACCTTTCTGCAGCGTATCCCTAGCTTGGTGCATGACATCTGGAAGTAGATATTTAAATTAAAAATTTATTTATTTTATGCAAAAGAGCAATACCCAGTCCAATTCAATTCACAAATAGCGTTGATTTTATCAGCTGCGAATCAGGCATGTAATTCTAGTCTTGAAGCAGATGGTTGAATACATGTTTCATGATAATATGTCTACAGCACTATGCCCACTGGCATCAAGTTTATTCAGACTCATAGAGACCCTACAGAACAGAGGAGAGCTGCCGCATAGGATTTCCAAAGAGCAGCTGGTGGATTTGAACTGCCAACCTTCTGGTTAGCAGCCTGAGCTCTTAACCACTATGCCAAAGGGGATAATCATAATTATACAAACACTATGTTGCCTATTCTTTCAAATCAAGAGGACTGTACTTTTCTTCTCCTCCTTCTCTTCCTCCTCCTCCTCCTTCTTCTTTCGTATTTCTATCATGTATACACTAAAGAGTAAATGCAGTTGAATTAAGTTACTTTTCACACAATTTCATTCTTTCCATGTTAATGTTCAGGCAAACACTGATAAACTAATTCAATTTTCTAGTCCAGTACAGCTACAATTTTAAATTCACCTAGAGTTTTAGATATCAGTTTATCTATAGTCAGCAACTGAATTGAAATGTCTCTCGTAAATAACGAATATGGTTTCCATTGTATATGCATATGTATATGCATATATAGATATAGATATAGATATGTGTGTGTGTGTATAAAAGGAAATAAATTAAAAAAGATGTAGACCATGTAGGAATATCCATGATTGGAAAAAAAAGCTTGTTTCCATGGTGCCCTCCCCTCATATTGGTAAACAATTACTGGTGTTGTTTAGGAAGAATTCAAATTATCTAACAAAAGTATGCTTACTTATCTACTTATTTTTCTCATATGAACATAAAATATTATTCTTGACTTATTTAATTTTAATAAGGGGTGTTTCTATGAATATACTTCACTGATACATCGTGCATAGACGACAACAAGTTCTTTAGCTAAACAAAAATGTTTGTTTGAAGGTCACCAAAAAGCAGGGAAACATGATAATTAAACTTCATTAAAATTTAGAAAATATGTTTATGAAAATAAACTTCTAAAAGAGTGAAAATGCAAACTTTCACTGGAAGAAGGTATTTGCTGTCCATATATCTGACAAAGTCCTTGTATCCAGAATATATAAAGAGGTCCTTCAAATTAAAATGAAAAGAAAGACCAGACAACCCAATAGGAAGATGGGTTAATGAAGGCACTTCAAAAAAGAGAATATCAAGTGACCAAAAGATATTATGGAGATAGGTTCAACCTCATTAGTCATAAATTAAAATTACAACAACGAGATACCACTAAACAATCAGGTGGCCACAATAAAAGACAGAGACAACATCACACGTTGGTGAAGATGTGGAGCAACTGGAATTCTCATATACTGCTGTTGGGGGGGTAAATTTTGACAAGCACTGTGTTTGACAATATCTGCTAAAGTTGAATATGTAGTTACTCTATGACTTAACATTTCCACTTAGTTATATACCCAAATGGACCCCTGGTAGTGCAGTGGTTAAGAGCTTGGCTGCTAACCAAAAGGTCAGCAGTTTGAATTCACCAGCTGCTCTTTGGAAACCCTATGAGGCAGTTCTACTCTGTGCTATAGGGTCGCTATGAGTTGAAATTGACTCGACGGCAATTGGTTTGGGTATATACCCAATAGAAATGTTACATATATTCACTGATTGATGTGAACAAAAATATCATAGCAGAGATTTCATAACAAGCCCAAACTGGGAAAAATCCAAATGTCAATTAAGAATAGAATGGCTTAACACATTAATAATGAAATGCAATACAGCGATGAAAATAAACTGCTACTATATTCAATAACAAGAATGAAGCTCAGTGACTTAATATTAAGCACAAGAAAACATAAAAAAAGTTGGCACTGGATACTTCTATTTATGTAAAGTTCAGAAGTAGACAAAATTAATCTGTCAGGATATCCTAACCAGTTGGAATAGTGGTTTCCTTGGATAGGAATAATGACTACAGCAGGGGTGAATTATCCAGTAAGCAAGGTAGGTAAGCAGCATGGGCTTATTTGTGCTCGTTTACTAATCTGTAGTGAACAATTCCACATGGAAACCCAGATTAGTAAGTAAGCAAAAGTAAGCCTGTGCTTACCCTGATTATTGGGTAATCCATCCCTGTCAGGGATTGTAAATTTGAAAAGAGGCTTTGATTCTGTAGGAAGGTGCTGTGGGTTTGGGAGAGAGACAAATGACAGCCATAGCTAGAAGCAGATTCTTTGACGTGATGAAAAACATGAATTTGTTCACTACAGATGATCTGGTAAGCAAGGTAAGCACCGTGCTTACCTTGCCTATTGGATAACACGCCCCTGAGTCTACAAGGGCCACAAAGGGAACTTTGTGAGGTATGAGTAATATTCTATTTTTTAATTTGGGTGCTGATTACAAAGGGGCATTTATTTTATGAAAATTGACCAAGTTTACACTTATGTATGCTCTACTTACATGGTTTATTTGAGAAAAGCATTAAGCTTTTTTTTTTTTTCAATCCCACTATCTTTATTTTTGGAGCCCTGGTTGTGTAGTGGTTAAGTGCCACAGCTTCTAACCAAAACATCGGCTGTTTGAATCCACCAGCCTCTCCTTGGAAACCCTATGGGACAGTTCTACTCTGTCCTATAGGGTCGTTATGAGTCAGAATTGACTCGACAGCAATGGGTTTGGTTTTATCTTTATTTTCAAAACTTTAATTGCGAGTGATCTGTTGATAAGCATCCTCATTTGTTTTACATGCACCATTCAGTAAGTAAGATTATCCCAGCTTTCTATGTAAGTTATCCTAACACTTAAAAACCAATAAAAAAGTAATTACGAACATAGATAATTCAGGACACAGAAGGTATTATTTTTTAAAATCTGCTTAGCATCTTTTGCATGATTTTCTGGCATCCAGATCCTGAAACTTGTTTAGATCATCTGGTCTTGTTCTCCTTCTTGTGTGTCTCTTATTGTTATTATCTCATGTGGCCTAATCTGCACTGTTTTTTTTTTCATTTCTCTATTTCTCAGGGTCTTTCTTATTAAAATTAGTCCCTTTTTGTGCAGCTTTTCTATATTAGTGACTTTATTAATTAATGTTGCTTCCTTCCAAAGTGCTCTGCATAATCCTGTCATAGCCAACACTTCAGAATGTCTACACTTCCAGTCTCTTACACTTGTGTACATCACATCTCTGAGGAATCAGGGAACAGGCGTTCTTGGGATCAGGCACAGCCTTCTCTCCTAGTTGGGGCTGGGATTGGGGGTTGAAGGCACCGACTAAATCCCCATTGGTGAGAAGAAACGCTCCCTATTTGGAGATGAGAATAAAAGCAGAGCTCTCTTTAGTCCATCATGTGTAGTCAATAGCAGCAATGGTTCCTTATCATTTAATCACTTAATTTCCTTAATTAGGTCAGTTACTTGCGTACCCCAGCTTCTAGTTCCGACTTTCTTAGTACTACCATGAACTTGTTCTCCAAGTTGGGGCAAATCCAGGATTTATGGAACCCAACGCTTATACAGCTTGGGGGCACTCTCCAAAAAAAAATTATGAAATTGCAAACACAAAGTTATGTGCGGAAGTGAATATTTACTAAGAAGGACTATTGGCTGGGGCCCAGCAAGCAAAGGGTGCTAGAGCTTCTGCATCAGTAATGTCTTGTTAATGCTTCCTCTGCCACAGGTTTTCAACTCTGGTCTTAGTTCAGGAAATTCCTTACTTGAATGTTCTGGTACTTATCTCTGCTATCTGGACCTAAACTTTTTTACATTATTTTAAAATGCTAACTTAAGGTTTTCTTACTTTAAAAAACTGCCTTAATCTTCCTTCATATCCTTAATCAGCTCTCAGTTCCCTCACCTTGTAGTCTCTTAGATCTAATTCTTTAGCGTTCCAAACTGAAGGTTCTTCTCTTTTCTACCTGTCGATTTTTCTCATGTCAAAGGGCTTTGCACATACGTACGGATATTTTTTATCTAAAATACATCTCCTCGTTGTTGGACAAAAAAATTCTTATGCATTCTTCAAGATTTAGTTGACCCACAACCCACAAGGTGAAGATAAATGCCTGTTGGAGTGCTAGTCACAGTCTCTCACGTGTGCCTCCATTATCACACTGTGTTTTATCACTTATAAAGTAATAAATATAATTTATAATATATATTGATAATAAATTATAATAAAGTAAACCTTTATTACTGTGTTTACTTATCTTTTCCATGCACTGGATTGTATTCCTCTCACGATCAAGGATTGTGCCTTTTTTACTTTATGTCCTTTTCCAATTACCTTCCACAAAGGCCCAATAATAGGTCCATAGACTATAATCATGTGTGTCTGTTGAGTGCCTATTTCTTAAATTATAAATCTCACTTTCAGTGAAAAAATATCAAGGCATGATAAAGCATGACCTTTAATCATGTTGGGTTTTGCTCTATCGTACCCGTGAGCAATGCTTGTGTGTGTGTGGGTGGGTGTGCAAGCCCATGTATTTTATTATATTATTGTGACCTTGTGGGAGTATTGAACATCCATTTTCTAGAAATATGTTGAAATAATATATGACATTCTTGACTAAAAGAAGATTTAGAAATACACTTCCTCTGCCTCCTCACTCCAAATAATGTCCTTCAGCCTTTAATCTAGTGAAAAAAAAAAAGAGAGAGAGAGAGAACTGTTTGCCTAAGCAGCTGCAGATCACCTTGAACAGAAACACAATCCAACTGTTTCAGAGAAAAAAATATAGCACCATTTACGCTTAGGAAACAAAAGGGAAGTCATCCTGAATTAATATGTAATGAAGGAAATGGTAATTATTTGATCCAAAGGTTTCCTGAATCTCACAGTTCTAATATCTTTTGGAACTGCTTCATGCTGAGAACAGTACATACAGAAAAGAATATGAAATGAAGTCATGTCGAGGGCTCTGGGGTTTTACAAAAAAGTTTCTGTGCCTTTTAAGAATGATTGAATCAAATGCTTTGTTTCCAAGCTTCAGTGGCCAGCTCAGGCTCAGTTGCTTCTGAGTATGCCATATTTATTAGAAACATTATTGAGAGAACCAAACGCATCAGTCACACCTCCATGCACCTCCTAAAATGGGGTTGGAAAGCAGCAAATGAATGATTCTTAGCTGGTATTGTCATGAGAGGTAAACAAGGGTTCAGTCCTCTAAATAAGTCAGATCCTTCTTTAAAGACTTGTTTTAGCTTCTCTCACAGAACCCAAGCAGCCAGTTTATTCATTTCCCCAAGCTTGGGTTTTTAAATATGCCATAATACGAGTCAATCAGACAATTTCCCTGCTACTTGACAGAAATAGATGACATAGTAGATGTCCTTGGAAATATTTCAGGGGTTTTGAAATCATATTCTAGTTTAGTGACACAAAATCATTTTGATTTGAATGTAAGAGTGAATAAAAAATGATACCAGCCAGGGTAGTTCATTAAATACTGCTCTCGGGAGTTAAAAAGAGCTTTGGGTCAAAATCCTTCAAGATGTATTAAATTATAGAAGAAAATATACTCTACTGCTTAAACACATATTGCTTGATTTGTTTTCAAGTGAAAATGTCTCAGTAATCCTCAAGTTAACAAATAATAAAAGATTGCTACAGATTGGATGCTTGTTCTAAGGATGTTCAAAGGATCATTAGTAAAGTATTTCCGTATCCAGGGCCTCTTAAACCAAAACAAGTTCAAATGAAACTATTCCTTAAATTCTAGCTTCAGTCCTACCTTTTCACGAAGTATTTCTTGATGTTCAACTTCTTGTTAAACAACTCTTTTTTTTCATTTCCACATCAGTTATCATTTTTACTTCCTAGTCCTATGCATTTAAATCACAGTTAAACAATTTCCTCATTTTGACTGAGAAGTTTCTTTTGAAAAGAGTTTTATATTAAATTTGTATAGGGGACCCTCTGCTCCCAGTATTTAGCACAAATTAGGAAGTAGATCTATATTTTACAGCCATGATTGAATTTCTACTCTTTTTTCATGGAAAAAAAAAAGATGAATTCAAGCCATCAGTCTAATTTCCTATTGCACAAACATCACTGGGCTAATGGAGAATTTTCAGTGCATTGTCAAATTCTAAAATGCCTTTTAGAATTGCTGGAAGTTGATTGTTATTATCATTTCAGAATTTTAGTAATATGAGTCACCACATCAATATGACCAAATATTTTCAGCTTACACTTGGAAACATTGAATTAACTAATATTTTATTACTTACTATAAGTGAGGATGGCTTTCTGTCTAATGAATGTAGTCGTATTTCCCTGGTCTTCTTTGTAAGATTATATCCATTACCATCGGTTAAGATGGTTCAATGTATGTGGAAATCAACGGCATCTTAAAAAAGTCATTCCCAACACATGATAGTACACTTGTTTAGGGATAAGGATATGGGGTAGAGTTGAGTTAAGGGATCAAGAGCTGTGACTCAAGAATAGACATCCATGGTTAAATAGTTCTGGCAGTTACAGCCATGACTTCTGAGCTTGGGGAAGGCTAGCACTGATGCAAAGCAAAGCATCTTATTCAACACTTACTGGGTACAAGTTGCCCTTCTAGGTGCTATGGGAATCTAGATGTGCAGCACGCACGATATGTTCTCACAACCAGCATGTGCAGTTTTATACAAGTGATAAATTTTTCAAAAGAAAGTACACTAACCTAATGATTATCAGCCAGTAACTAATCACAGAAACCAACTAGTCTGCATTATAATAGATAGGCTCTTTGAAAAGTCTCCATCCAGTCTCCAAAAACACGCTCCTAATTTATACCTGGGTTCTAGTCCTAGGTTCACTCTTAAATAGCTAGGTATTCTTGGACAAGTTCCTTAAGCTCTCTAGGTTTCAATACTAACATTAGATAATCAGTATTCATTTAGTTCTGATATTATACAATTCAAGGAGACCTGGTGGCACAGTGCTTAAATGCTCAGCTGCTAACAGAAAGGTCAGTGGTTCAAATCCACCAGCCATTCCTCAGGAGAAAGATGTGGCAGATGGCTTCTGTTTACAGCCTTGGAAACCCGATGGGGAAGTTCCATTCTGTTCTATAGGGTCGCTATGAACTGGAATTGACTCTACAGCAGTGGGGTCTCCTTTCCCAAGCATGATGTCCTTCTCCAGGGATTGGTCCCTCCTGCTAACATTTGTTTGTTCTTCTGGCAGTCCTTGATGTATTCAATATTGTTCACCAACACCATAATTCAAATGCATCAATTTCTAAAAAATAGTCTTCCCTTTTTATTGCCCATGCACGTGATAAACAACGATCATTTTTACAATGTTATAAAATCTGGGACAATTTTATTTTAGGTTAATATTTTACCATCGCAGCTTCTTTTTAAAGATCATTATATTTTCTCTTATTTTTAAACATTGTCTTATACATAATATCATTTTACTTAAATTCAGGTCTTTTCAATAAATATTAACAGCAGTTTGAAAGAGATTTTGCTTCTTATTATCACCAATGGAATGATGGAGAAAGAAAAAAATTTTTAAGTCTATGGAGAATTCATATTTTGATGAATAACAGTGAAAAAACAGGATATTCATTCTAAGTAGGAATTTAAAAATAATTTGCAAAGCCATATTTGAATGTAAAATCTCTACATTGGTAGAGAGTTTTGGATCTTTCTAGGAGAATTCCTATAAATGAAAATACATAGTATGTATGTTTTCTAATAACAGAATGTTACAACCTTTTATGTTCGTTAGTGTTAAAGAGTTCGTTACAATCAAAGATCAAATATGTCTCTTAAAGTTGCTTCAGGAGGAAATAATGGATATATTGCAATAACTCTGCATGCAACGAGAATCTTCAATCTCCTCATATGTTATTCCTTTCTATTCTTCCACCAAGTATCTGTTAAAATATTGGAGGAAGAAAAGAACGAAAATATATATAACCACAAACTTACCTTTTATATTTGGCGGGTGATATAAATGGAGATGAGACAGGAATCACCACCCCTGCACCTCTCAGGCCTTTGTTGGTGGCCCATACTAAACATTTGCCCTAGTGATGCAGTATTGCTTTCGATTTACTATTTTGGTGGGGGTCAGGGTCCAGTTCCAGGGCTTTTGCTTGTCCCTCCATGATAAAGATTATCATTCTTGAGATGATAAGAAATGCCTCTGCTACACTGAGTCAAATTATGGAAAACCTGCTACACTGAGTCAAATTATGATCTACCTGCCTAAAAAAAATTAGTTTGATGTACTTTAATAAGTTATCTACTCTACTATGCTGGTTATTCCTTATTCGCCCCATCCAGATCCATCACCTCTCCTTCTATTTTTGGCTGTAAGTCCTAAGAAGTTGACTTCTGGAGTCCCCTTCCATCTGCAATCTATTTGTGCATAAGCAATGAATAATGTTGGCAAAAAGCAAAGGATGGAAGAGGGTGGAGAGTGAGGTGCTTTATTCTTTTTTCTGCTTTCCTGCTGGTCTATGGTTTTGGTAGAGTGCTTTAGTCCACCCATGGTCTATGCCCATGTAGAGCAGTTCCCCACTCACAATGGCTACAGGTTTCACCAGGTTCTGATAACAGTACTCCCCCACTTTGCCCTTCTAGGAGCTTAGGGTTAGGACTGGCTTTCCATTGTTCCTTTTTCCTGGCAGTTCACCAAGACTTGTCATTTCCCATGACACTGCCCACACCTCTATGAATTGTCTCTTCAACAATTCTTTTCAATCTAACCATTGGGAAAGCCAAATCTGTTTCCTTCCAGGAGCCTGACTAATACACTTCTTACCTTTTAAAAAATAAACGAGGCCACAATGGAATTCTGATGTGCAGGGAGGACGTTTATACTAAGTTATACAGGACATTTGTATTAATCAGAAGTCTTTCAGTTCCAAGTGCCATAAGCCAACACAAACCAACTTTAAAAACCATAACAAAACAAAAATGAAATAAAATGAAAATATATGGACTCTCTTAGCTATCAAGTGGTGTCACTGCGTTTTTACTTACTTTTTCACCTCTGCTTTCAATTATGTTGGCTTCATTCCCTGGCAAGTGCTTTGTCCATGGCTGGAAGAATTCTTTAGAAACTCAGCTTATATGATCCTTACTGCTCACGCTCTCATGAGGAAAGAGATCCATTCCATCCCGGCATGGGTCAAGTACTCATGCTCGAGTACTTGGTACAGAAGAGCAATCCCCAAAGAAGCTAGGTGGAGAAGACCAAAAAGTAACAGGTTCCCAAAATACTTTGGAGAATATGAATGTATTGTAATTGGTGTTCCTTCCTTCCTTCTTTCATCGACCGTATGAAATAATAGCTGTATTCAAACAATATAACATGTGTCCTGTGTAATTGTGTGGGGTAACTACCTGGTAGAGATGAAAATAATATTAAGAGTGTGAATTTAATACCAGCATCTCCAAGAACATATGCTTCAGGGATGAATGGGAGAAACGAAATAGATTTATGAGGTGGTTTCGGTTTACCTGTGTTTTATTTTTCTATACCTATGTTTATCATGTGCTTGAAGAGGAGATTATCATACATAAACTGGCAAAGCATTGCCATGATTTGTGAGAACCTTGCTTTTCGCATAAGGTTAAAGAGACATAGTTAAAATTAAAAAGGAAGAAAGAAAGTGATTTTGTAACTGTTGCTCAGGGTAGCACCAGTAACTGAATAATATCTAAAATCACTAGCTGATTTCAACCTTAAGTAAAATATTCAAGCCCGCCTCTGGCCACATGTGCAAAAAGGGATAGAATAGAGTTGACCTTGCAGAAACCATACTTGCTTTTCACAATCCGGGATGCCTCCGCAATTCGTTTACTAGATCTCATTCTCTACCACTGGATAAGGAACAGTTTAAGTTACTCAGGTTAAAAATGGTACAAAGGCAGTTATACTTCTGATTTGTAAATAATATAACAGCAAAATTAAAGAAGACCCCTAGTTAGTCTATTAAAATAGGTATATAAAGTACCTTCATAGTGTATTATATTAGAAAACACTATACTCCACTTTCTTCTTTATAAACACTGCATATATTCTCACAGGAAGGTTTTTACCTGAATAAAAAGAAAGAAAGAAAATAAGTGTTTGTTAGACTGTTTGATTACCCAGAATATATATATATACATATATATGTACACATATATATACACACATATATATATACGCAGAGAGAGAATCTGAGGTACTTAACCCAGATTTTTCTACCTGAAAAAAAGAGGCATCATCATGGGGGTCATCTAGGTCAATGGGCATAACAGTGTTCATTAAGAAGATGTTCTATGTCCAACTTTGGTGAGTAGCATCTGGGGTCTTAAAAGCTTGAAAGCAGCCACCTAAGATACATCTACTGGTCTCATCCTGTCCAGAGCAAAGGAGAATGAAGAAAACCAAAGACACAAGGGAAAGATTAGTCCAAAGGACTAATGAACCACAAGTATCACAGCCTCCGCCAGCCTGAGCCCAGAACAACTAGAAGGTGCCTGGCTGACACTGGCTTCTCTGTCAGGAATCACAATAGAGGGTCCTGGACAGAGCAGGAGAAAAGTGTAGGACAAAATTCAGACTCAGAAAAGAAATACCAGACTTACTGGTCTGACAAAGACTGGAGGAATCCCTGAGACTATGGCCCCTGGACACCCTTTTAACTCAGAACTGAAACCACTTCTGAAGTTCACTGTTCAGCCAAAGAGTACACAGGTTTATAAAACAAACAGTAACACATGTGAGGAACGTACTTCTTAGTTCAATCATTTATACGAGACCAAATGGATAACACCTGCCCAAAATCAATGAAGAGAAGTCAGGAAGGGACAGGAAAAACGGACGGATGAAAATGCAGAAACTGGGGTGCAGAAGGGGAGAGTGTTGACACATCACGGGGATTACAATCAATGTCACAAAACAATGTGTGTATAAATTATTGAATGAAAAACTAATTTACTCTGTAAACTTTCACCTAAACACGATTGAAGACAAAAGGAAGAAATAAAGAAGTACAGGCCAGTTTTGCAAAGGAAAAAAAAAAAAGGGCCTTTATGTGTTTGTTTTTATCTGCTTGGAAAGTATTAGGAACTGTTTTTGATCATTTACCTAAGTGTTGTGCAGAGTGAGTCTCTTTGTCGTCACCACCTGTCATAAATCAGGGCAAAGAACAAATTCTACAGTATATAATATGGACTAAAGAATGGGTTTTATTGGGGAAAATGTACAAAATGTTGACCAAGAAGAAAAAGTACAGATCCCCAAACCCTTTCATTATCCCCATGGAGAAGCAGGCAGAGCCAAGGACCTTTCTGGATATGCATTGATATCTTCCGTTCTAGAAGGGGAACCCTACAACCCCGTTTTCTACCTTCTCAGAAGACAGCTATTTCAACAGGGAAACAGCCAGATTACCAGGACCCAGGCAGTCTGAGTTTCAGTGTCAGCTATTTAGAATTATTGCCTGGTAAAGGCAGTTAGCCATCACCCGGAATACTTTGGGATTCATGGGAAGGTGCCCTCATGGTATGCACCTCCTGCCAGATGTATTGACTATAATCTTTTCTTTCAGAAATCTAATTATATTTTGAAATTGCTTCTTTTTTAGACTTAATTCAGCAAAAATAACCTTTCTTGATGACAAAATCAGAATAATGTAGTAGTAGTAATAAGATTTTGTTTGAGAAGGAGGGTGGCTAGAAATTTATTCTTGGAAGTTGGAGGACCAACTGGATTAGCATTTTGGCACTGTTCATTTCATTATAGCATAGTCTTACTGGAGGTATGTTCCTAAACTATTTAATACATACAATCAACTCTGATTTATGACTTTGGTGACTAGTATTTTCTTATCTTTGATTTTTTAACAGTTCTAATGGTATAAAAGACTAAGCTTAGAGTCCGACAGCACGGCCCTTATCCACATTATACTATCTTCATGCAGTTATGATCATAAAACAATCCCATGTTTGTTTATTCTTTGGGAACGAACTATTTTCTGTTAGTCAAGGACTACCAACTGAAAATGGATGTTAATGGCATCAAGAGAGACCAGAAGAGAATAAAAAAAAATCAAAGAGACAGACATTCCAGTCTTAACCTGAGAGGAAATTGCAGTATGCCAGACTTGGTTCATTGCCTAGAGAGCAAGGCAGCATTCCCTCTCTTTCAGAGGAGACGTGATGTGATAAATCACTGCTTTATAGGGCGTTGCTTGATGAAGAATACACGTACTCGCACAAAGGAGACAAGCACAAGATGCTTAACTCCTATGACCCCAAAGCTTTGTCTCTCTTGAGTCATCATTTGTATTCAATTGTCGAATTCAGAAGTTTTATCTCAAGCCACCACTCTTCATTTATGATTATTATTGTCATCTCTACTCTCATTCTTTAAGCCATAATGCTGAAAGCAAATGTGCCTAAGACTATCTACATCTTAACCGGCATATGAATTCTCCTTGATATGGGAGTCATTTCTTTATGACTCACGTTTGTTCTGCTTGTTGAATTTTGATATTCTTAAATTCTTGTGGATGGGCTAGAGTGGTATGAATATTTTCTTTGCAATTTACCCTGTCTCGCTGTGCATAGCTGTGTTTATTTTGTTTGTCTTACTGAAAAATACACATACTAAGTTATTATGGACAAAATAAGCTAATACTGTGCCATAGAGGGTTATACACTACTGACTGGCTGACAAATGACTATCGCCCAACCCTTTACTCCATCTCTAATTCTCTCATTGTAACTGCTAAATTATCCATAGATAATTTGAAAAGTTTTCCATATGAGATGCAAATAATCCGAGTATTGTCTGACAGACATGAATTGAGTATACATGGTAATTCTCTCAGGAGTTCAATGATCCCAGCAAATTCCTTCTGGATGACTTTTATGACAGTTTTGTAGTGCTTCTGTATTGTGATATAAAGAATTCTGCAAGAAGGCAAGAAATCTTACTTTCTTTTGAAAACAGCTTTATAGAATTGCAAGAGTTAGGCAACACTTAATAAAATTGTTGAAATTACTAAAACGTACATAAAACAGCATTTACTTGCAACCAAGCTCAATGGAAAGTATATTTTGTTAGCAAATTACTATATGTCAATGTAGAACTAATTATCCCAAACAATGAAGCTAAGTATATAAGTTTAGAGTGATATGTGTTTACTCTAAATAACATGTCAGAAATTTTTATTTCTCCTGGAAAGTTTTAGGTCAACAGACATAGAATTAAATGCCTCTCAATGTCATGATGGAAACTTCCAGAATGCCAGGAAGTGCACTGTAAGTCTGGGTAGATTGTGATGACCTTCCGGGAGATAGGGAATCAATTCAAGATGCAGAGAAAGAGAGAATGAGGAAGGGTCAAGTGGAAGTGATGTTTTATGTAGGAGATACCTTGGACATTCAAATAGAGATATCCAAAAAACAATTAGATACATGGGCCTAGATACAGAGGAATTACTGTGATAAATTATAAAGTGATGTCCGAGCATATAAAAGGAGGAATTATTTTAGCCAGATGGGTCAAGGAAGGCCTACACGAGGACACAACATTCAAGCCAGGAATTGACAAAGTATTGACTGTTAGCTAGGTAGAGTGAAGAGTGTTCTGAATTACATGGAACAAATTATATAAATACTTAAAACAGGGAGAAGCATAGGATACTAAAACAAACAAGCCCACTGCCATCTAGTCAATTCCAACTCATAGCATCCCTATTAGAATATTGGCATATTAAAAAAAAAAAAAAAAAGTCTGTGGCTGTCGAGTCAATTCTGACTCATAGCAACCTTTATAGGACAGAGGAGAGCCACCCTATAGGGTTTCAAGGAGCAGCTGGTGGATTTGAACTGCCAACCTTTTGGTTAGCAGTCAAACTCTTAACAACTGCACCACCAGGGCTACACTGGAATATTAGAAGAGCAGAAATTAAGATTCATGCCTGGCTAAGAGAGAATGAGTCATCAGCATTGGTAGATGAGTTCATTGGCAAAGATGGGTTCTTCCAGGGACGTGATTGAGAGGGAGTCTTTGATGTTTCAAGTTTCTGACTTAAGGAAATATCTGGAACCTCTTAGGACTCACCTGTTTAGGCCAGGCCCACCTAGGATGATCTATTTTTTGATTATCTGAAAATTAATTGATTAGAGACCACAATTAAATCTAAGAAATCCCTTTGCCATATAAAATGAATTAACCATGGAAGTGATATCCCATCACCTTTGCCATAGTCTATTGTTTAAAAGCAAGTCTGATATGTGATTCTAGCCCCATTCAACAGAAGGGATTATACAAGGGCATGAATCATTGGAGTATGTACACCACAGCTCCCAACATAACCAGGACTGAAATAAAAGTGTTCAGCTCCAAGAGGAGATACCACCATTGTGTATCCATCCTGTGATTATTTCCTAATTCCAAAATAAATAGGGGAAAGAGATATAAACTGGCACATTCCTCATATTGCTTTCCTGACTTGTGAAGTGAGAGTCATCATGATAGGGAGGGGCAAGTAAAAGCCCTGGAACTGGACACTGACCTCCATCAAAACAGTAAATTGGAAACAGTACTGTATCACTAGGGCAAATGCTTAGTATGAGCCACCAACAAGACCTGAGAGGTGCAGCGGTGGTGCTTCCTATCACATCCCCATTTATATCACCGGCTTGGCCTGTGCAAAAGGCCATTGTGCTTTGGAAGCTGATAGTAGATTTTTATAAATTTAATGAGGTGGCAATGCCAATTGCAGCTGTAGTACTGGATGCCATATTTTACTGAGAAAAATTCTCAAAACCCCTGGCACTTGGTGTGCAGCTACAGGCCTGCCAAATTCTGTGTTACATTCCCATAAGTAAGGAGAATCAGAAGCAGTTCTCATTTACGTAGAAAGGAACGTAGTATATGTTTATTACCTTGCTCTTCCTATCTGTTAAAATATTATTCAGAGGAGCTATGATCATCATAATATCCCTCAAAATGTCTTGCTGATTCGTTACATTGATGATACTATTTTCATTGGTTGTGATTAATAAGTAGCAAGCATCCTAGATGTGTGATTGTTAGATATGCTTAGTGTAAGAGTGTGGTAAACAAACCCTGAAAAATTTAAGATCTACTATATGGGTGAAGTTTATAGGAATTCAGTGGTATGGAGAATTTAGGTATATCACTATTAAAGTGAGAAAATTTGCTTCACTTTATATCATCCACCAAAAACAGGAGGCACAGTGCTTGGTAAGACCTCTTGGATTTTGGAAGCAATACATTCCACATTTGATTCTTCTGTTATGACCCCCCTTTTTTTTATAGCCTCTATGAATGACAGTTTTGAATGAGATTGGAATACAAATTTCTGTAGCAGGTTCAGGTTGTAGTACAAGCTACCCTACCACTTGGACCATATGACTCCACAGACCCAAAAATACTGGAAAGTCTAAAGCAGAGGAGCATCCTGGAAAACCCCAAAGAAGAATCATAGCCAGATCCCCTGGAGTTATTCCTCCACTGCCTCTATTTCAAAGCACATCTTTGGTCTCATGGATAATTAACAGAGGGGGAAAAAAAAGCAATGACACAGTTTATGGATAAATCTGTATGGTATGCTGGCCGACTGAGGTGGATCGCTGCCACACTATGACCCTACTTAGCAGTGGTCGTATATTTAACATATACTCCCAGTTGGCACAAATATCTATTGTATAGCTTTTTGGTGATCTAATGTCAAAAAAGAGATTGCCTGAGTGAAAGATCTACATTATCTCATAAGTAGTGGTTAATAGGTTGGTAATTGTTGGTAAAAAATTGTGACGAAGTCTGATTTGGGGAAAGAGATCTGGGTAAAGGCTATAGAGTGGGGCTCTCAAAATGGGCAGAGAGTGTGAAGATATTCATGTCCTAAGTAAATGCCTACAAGGCGGTAGCCATCATAGAGCAGATTCTCTGTAATCAGCTGGACAAGATGACTGTTTTCCCAGTCACCCCAGTGTTTGCTCAGTAGACCCGTATATAAAATGGTCACAGCAGCAACAAAGGAGTTATGCGTGGTCTCTGCAAGGTGGACTTCCTTTCACAAAAGCTTATCTGACTACTTTTCTGCTGAGTGTGCAACATGTCAACAGCAGAGGCTAATGCTGAGTCCCCAGTATACCACCATTCCCTGGGGAGGCCATCCTACTTCCTGGTGGTAGGTTGATTTCATTTGACTTTATTGTCGCCAGAACACATGTATATTCAAAGTATGGATTTGTCTCTCCCTTTCTTAGTGTTTATGTTGATGCTATTATTTATTGATCTACGGAATGCCTTACACATAGCCTCAATATCCATGATAATATCACCTTCAACCAGAGGACACGTTTCATGCAAAAGAAGTGAGAATATCTGCTGTGACTAATTCTTTATATTTCAGGTATTGAGTATGATAAGTTTGCCATCACCCTGAGACTGTATCAGATTTTGATGGTAATTCATGGGTCTCCTGTGATGGCGACACAAATGTGTCGTTGAATAAGACAAAATAGGTGCTGGGCATAAAAGAGGTGGCCTGTTGCAAATACTTCTCTTTGCTTTCTAAAATATTCTCCATTTCTCTCCACCCTGCTCTTTGCCCTGGAAAACTGATATGTATGGCCTATACAAAAGGGCTCCCATACACTCTGGCTTCCATTTGGATTCAGTGAATAAGGTGCTCCAGAAGGAGATCAGAAGGAAGGAGAATGGTTATTGAGTGATACTGGGGTATTTAATACTTTGGCTATTTAATACCCCTGGGGTTCCCCTTCCGTTGGCTGCATCCCTCACAGAAGGGCACAGCTCCTTTCAAGTCAGCCCTCTCCATAAGATTCTTCTGGGTTTAGGTAACTACTCCCAGCCTTCATCCCTTTTAGCACAGGGGTATTAATAACACCAGTCTCTCTTTCCGGTTTCTGGTAATCACTCCCTCTCCTCCTCCATTTCAGTTTAGATGTGGTAACCAGTCTACTGTTGCTAGTCCTGGGGAAGCTCACTGTCCCTTGTGGTGCATTTTGTGCTCAAACTGTTGTAAATAGTTCTTTTGTTAATTATTATTAACATATTTGGGAGGTGGTTCCAGGAAACCCTGGTGTCATGGTTTGAATTATGTCCCCCCAAAAATGTGTGTATCAATTTGGCTGGGCCATGATTCCCAGAATTGTGTGGTTGCCCTCCATTTTGTGATTGCAATTTTGTAGGGTGGAATTGTAACACCACCCTTACCCAGGTCACATCCCTGATCAAATGTAAAGGGAGTTTCCCTAGGGTGTGGCCTGTACCACCTTTTACCTTACAAGAGATAAAAGGAAAGGGAAGCAAGCAGAGAATTGGGGACCTCATACCACCAAGAAAGCAGTGCCAGGAGCAGAGCGTGTCCTTTGGACCTGGGGTCCCTGCGCGGAGAAGCTCCTATTCCAGGGGAATATTGATGAGAAGGACGACAGAGAGAGAAAGCCTTTCCCTGGAGCTGACCCTGAATTTGGACTTTTAGCCTACTTTACTCTGAAGAAATAAATTTCTCTTTGTTAAAGCCATCCACTTGTGGTATGACTAAGACACCTGGTAAGAGAGTTGGAAAGTGAGGCAGGTAATGGAAGGCAGCCAATAAAGGGTGATATAAAGTGAGTCACCCCAGTGAGCAACTGGAGCTAAATCCTCCCTAGACACGTGCTCTATGCGCTTTCCAGTGTAGGATCCCCCTGAGTCACATGTTCTACACTCTTTTCAGTGTAGCATCCCCCTGAGTCACATGTTTTGTGCTCTTTCCAGTGTAGAATCCTCCCAGGACACGTGCTCTGTGCTTTTCAGTGTAGAATCCCCTGAGTCACATGTTCTATGCACTTCCCAGTATAGAATCCCCGAGTCACACATTCTACCTTTTTTCAGTGCAGAATCCCCCTGAGTCACATGTTGAACACTGTTTCCAGTGTAGAATCCTCAGTGTAATCTCACCCAAGAGATGAGAGAGCTGGGGTATCTATGGTTGGCAGCCACTGGTTAAGGGCTGCCTCAGGTGGGCTTAAAGTCGTCAGTATTTCAGGCTTGCAGTGCAAACGTGAGTAGCAGGCTGATTTTGGAATACAGACTGGTGTAAAACGACAGGATTGACACAAAGGAAGGTGGGTAGGGCAGTACCTGTTTCTGCTATTCTTCTGTTTAGTCTTAGTGATCCTGACTTAATGTAGACCTCAGATTTTATAGGATAAGTTAATATAATTGTATCTTAAGTGCTATCTCTGCCTTGAGTAAATTCACCTCCTTCCCTGACACTAAGGTTTTTATCCATGCTTTTGCTGTAGGGAAATTTAAAACTGCAAATCATTTATGCCAATTCCTTGCTTAATTCAATGGCTTCTGGTGATATTATAGAGGAACTGATATTTTTGTATGTGGGGTGTGTGTGTGTGTTGCATGTACTGTGTATGTGGTGTGTGTGTGGTGTGCATGTACTGTGTATGTGGTGTGTGTGTATGGTGTGTGTGGTATGTGTATGGTGTGTGGGGTGTCTGTGTGGTGTGGTGTGTGTGTGGTGTGTGCGTGCTGCGTGTATGTGTGTGTGACACACACAAGGACCTTTAGAATCTAGTTTGTCTACTTCTCTAACCTCATTTCCTGTCACTTCCATAAACCTCAGAGAAATACAACCATTTCCAGCTTTCCTCTCAGACCCAGCAGACTAGAGATAACATACCGGTACAGAGGTGGTGGTTACTCCTCAGGTCTGTGATTGATGCCGTGTAGGGATGCAGAACCAGTGTTACCAATCACCATTTCTTTAAAGTGAAGACTGCTGTCTGGATTTTTATTATGACTAGTAATTTTTAAGTGTTGATGTCTAATTAAAATTAAAAATATTCTGTGTGAAATGAAAACAAATGAGCGAACTAGTAAGACTGCTGCCAGATGCAGCCGGAGGCCGATGTGGCCTTGGTAGTAGACAGTGGTCATTTCAGCACAGGCTCCCTGAATGGCAGTGCTGAAATGTTCCTTCCCTAAAATTTAGCTATTACTGAGGACTATTTTTACACTAAGAATAGAAACATTAATTGGGTATTTATGATAATAAATTGTAAGTTAGTTATGGACACTTACGATAATGAAATACATTAGTTATATTTTGGAGATCTGTACTCTAAAGATAAAAACTACCTGAAAATCCAGAACAACATGAAAATAAAAGGGATTACAAATCTTTTCAAAAGATATTAAACTTTAAAAAATTCAAAATAAATTTTGATACAAAATATCACTACAGAAATACAGAAAGTAAAATAAGAAATTTCATCATTCTGTCTCTCCAACTATAACCAAGAGTCTCTATATACAGATTGACAGATACGGTCATAATTTTATTTATATATAAACATACACACTATATATATATATATACACACACACATTGTTGTTAGGTGCAGTAGAGTTGGTCCCTGTCTTACGGCAACCCAGCAAAACAGAGTAGAATGCTGCTTAGATAGAAAGGTAGACAGATAGATAGAAAGATATAGATATACATATACATACAGTAGATATATATATATACACACATGCATATATATGTCCTAATATGTAAATATTCATTTTTTTTTTTATTAAGAAAGGTCATTTAACCTGCGTTAGCTAAACCGTGAGGTTAGAGACATAGTTTTCCGGACTGCCAAGATTGTCCAAGACCTCTGATACCAATTGCAAGTTTAGGGGTTTACCAAAACCATGTTCAGTTTTGATAATCAGCAAAAACAACCCACAAAACTCAGGAAAGTTCTTTTCTTATATTACAGTTTTATTATAGCAAAAGGGAACAAATTAAAATCAGCCAAGGAAAGAGATTCATTCTGGGTGGGTTCCAAATGCAAAGTGTCCTTGTCCTTGGGACATGTTACCCCCTTGATATCGATGTGTGACAATACACGTGGAGTGTTGTCAACCCACGGGGGCAGTGGTGGTTCAGTGGTAGAATTTTCTCCTTCCGTGCGGGAGAACTGAGTTCCATTCCCAGCCAACGTGCCTCATGCACAGCTACCACCCGCCTGTCAGGGAAGGCTTGGGGGTTGCTATGATGCTGAACAGGTTTTAGCAGAGCTTCCAGACCAAGATGAACTAGGAAAAAAAGGCCTGGAGTTATGCATCCCAAAAATAAGCCAATGAAAACCCTATGGATCACAAAGGTCTGATCGACAACCAATCACGGGCATCGTACAGGGACCAGGCAGCATTTTGTTCTGTTTTGCGTAGGGTTGCCATGAGTCAGGGGCCAACTCTACCACAGATAACAATAATAACAACCTTGGCAACCCAGGAAACTCATCCGAGCTTTAGTGTCTGGAGATTTTATAGAGGCTTCATTACACAGGCTTGATTGATTGATTCATTGGCCATGTGGTTGAACTCAATTTCCAGGCTCTCTCATTGGAGGTAAGGATGATGTCATGTGGCCCAACACCCAACCCTCTAATCACATGGTTGGTTCTCCTCATATGGCTAGCCCGCACCCTAACACTGTCAGGAGTGGCAGGGCCCAACCTGAGTCATCTCATTAGCATAAACTATCAGATGTAGTCTGAGGGGCCTATCATGAATAACAACAGCACTCCTATTAGTTGGGGAAATTCTAAGCATTTAGAGGTTACCTTCCAGGAGTTGAAGACAAAGGCCAGACCCATCTTTGGGCAAGGTCAAATTACTTACTACACAGTTACAGTATACACATTGCTCTCAATATTTTTCACTATAGATTATGCACATCATTCTATTATGGCACATACATATTTACATCTTTTTAGTTTACCTCATTGAAATAATTTCCCACATTCAGTCAAAGAGATTATTCTAAGTACATATTTGGTCAATTCCCTGAAGAAAAAAAAAAATTAAGATAGTACACTTAGGATAGTGTACATATTCATTCTTTAATATGGTAGGGTCACTATAAATCAGAATCAGCTCAACGGCAATGGATTTGGTTTATGCTTAAAATAATCTGACATTATTACTTGGCCTCTTTGTACCTTCCTGGAACTTAGTATTCACACAGCACGTATTACTTAAATGAAACATAAGTTTGTTAGTGGAACAGTGGGGAATCCCATCTAATAAAAATAGAAGGTATGTTTTGAGAGGGATTAGGAAGTAAACATGAAAGTAGGTACTGTGAAATCAGACCTTAGAGAACTAACAATGGGATAACAATTTAGACTTGTTAAAATGGTTATTTGGGAGACAATACAGGTTCTTGCCTAAGGGCTTGGCTCACTGAAAGTGCTATTTCAGCAAATTTATTCTGGTAGTAGATTGCTGAGTGGGTTTTGGTTGAGAGCACTTAGTTTTAGAGATAAGCTAAGTACTGCTTTTTTTTTTTTTTTTTTAAATAAAAGTAGACTCTTGAGAGAGTGCTTATTTCTAATACGTTCAGGCTAAGACATAATTCTGTTCCTTCCTAAGGCTCTCCTAGTGCCAAATGGAAAATTTCTTTATACCCAAAATTCTTTTCAATGCCATCTTTACAAAACCTCTGTGACCATTCCATAGTTTTACAACAGAATGTTGGTAATCCTCCACAAAATTACAGCGGGTATTTATCTTTCCTGGCAACAAAAGTTGTAGTCTTAACTACAATGAAGTAATTAGAGATTTCTAAGCTTTAAATAAAGATCTTCATCAATTTATGTTTTGACTAAGAATTATCGGCTTTACTGTTGAGTTCCTCGCATCTATACAAGACTGAATCTGGATTAAAATATATTACTTATGGAAGATATAGATACAAGTCATTTAAACATGGGGTTTATTAATTTGTAAATCAAGGGACATTTCAAAAGAGTGTATTCTTATGAAATAACTAAAATTGAGTTCTATTTTTCTTTCAAAAGGACAAATTTTAATGTCTTTTATTTCTTTAATAAAGTATGTTGTTGTTGTTGTTTGGTGCCATCGAGTCGGTTCCGACTCGTAGCGACCCCATGTACAACAGAATGAAACACTGCCTGGTCCTGTGCCATCCTCACAATAGTTGTTATGCTTGAGCTCATTGTTGTGGCCACCATGTCAATCCATCTTGATGAGGATCTTCCTCTTTTTCGTTGACCCTCTACTTTACCAGTCATGATGTCCTTCTCTAGGGACTGATCCCTCCTGATAACATGTCCAAAGTATGTGAGATGAAGTCTCACCATCCTCGCTTCTAAGGAGCATTCTGGCTGTACCTCTTCCAAAACAGATTGGCAGTCCATGGTATATTCACTATTCTTCGCCAACACCACAATTCAAAGGCATCAATTCTTCCGTCTTCCTTGTTCATCGTCCAGCTTTCGCATGCATATGAGGCGATTGAAAACACCATGGCTTGGGTCAGGCGCACTTAGTCTTCAAGGTGATGGCTTAACACTTTAAAGAAGTCTTTTGCAGCAGATTTGCCCAATGCTATGTGTCTTTTGATTTCTTGACTGCTGCTTCCATGGGTGTTGATTGTGGATCCAAGTAAAAGGAAATCCTTGATAACTTCAATCTTCTCTCTGTTTATCATGATGCTGCTTATCGATCCAGTTGTGAGGATTTTTGTTTTCTTTATAAGACAAATTACATTTTGTTAAAAGATATAAAAATCTTTTCACTGTATTGAAAATAATTCTAAAGAACTACTCCCAGAAGAAAAAATACACACTTGGAATATACTAGAAATGACATAGCACTTAGGTAACATATGATACCTAGGAACAAAACAACAATTTCCTGTTGCAAAACAATGATATTGGATTACTTTTGAAATATGTGTGTTTTTGTCATTAATTTTACGTTGAATATATTTAAACAAAATTATTACTGAACTTTGGATATTAAGAGTATTGGGGAGTATAGATTCTAAAAATGCAGCTCATGAAAAATTACACAGATGATCCAATAGAATTTTCTTTTCTGCCAGAGTGGTATCTAAATTATATTTTGTCCTTATGCCTGCTTACCTCAGTTGATTAGAACATGGTACTAATCAAGCTAAGGTAGTAATACATGCAATCTTACCTGATGCCATTTTAACTCGTATTTCATTGGTCACAGATCATAACTCAAAACTTAGGGAGTTTGCAAATATGTTCTATTAACCATGAGAAATATGTGGTTGGGTTAACACAAAACCAACCCTATAAAAATACCTCCAAATAAATGTATGATGAGGTATTGGTGATATCTTCATAGTTCAAAGTTAGAAGTATCTTATATACATGTGCCTTTTGAATACAGAACATCTTTTCATACCCCTTCATCTCCTACGCTAACTATAAGGATAGCCTTAAAATGGAGAAAATGTTTTAAATTTATACTGTACAAAATACACATTTATAAAAGGACCTACTCAGGCAGGGAAGCAGTAAAACTTCTCTGCTTCTTAAAATGGTTTTATATTGATATGTGATTGTTATGGCTCTTGGTTGCTTTTGATAGTTTTATTATATATCTTACAATACCTTGGTTAAAAGGCATTAAAGCCCAAGATACAATTTTAAAAGTATAATAAATATGTACTGTAATATAGAAGCTGAGTAATTAAATGGAAGAGCTCTAGCAATCTTACAATAATGTGTCAATATCATTGCTTTATGTGGAAAGCATGCACTGCAGAGAATGTTTACAGAAACATACACAGTGCCTCTCAAGAACTCATTATGCTTATTTTTACAGTATTTCTGCAGGTTAAGTGCTATCAATTCCATTTTTCATTTAGAGGAATTTAAGTGCCTTGTTTAGTTCAAATCATAATAAAACCTTATTATAAAACATCTTGCTCTACTTCATCTTGAGTGATACTCTGTTAGATATGCCCCCAGTGTACAAAGCAATGTGTATGTAATCTCACTAAAACATAATCTCTAATGAGAATATTGTGATTATTCCTAACACTGGAATTAATTATTTTTATCTATTTATATCAACGAGATGAATTGACACAGTGGCTGCAAAAATGGGCTGAAACAGAGCAAGGATTGTGAGGATGGCACAAGAGTGGGCACTGTTTCGTTCTGTTGTACATAAGGCTGCTATGAGTTGAAACTGACTGAACAGCACTTAACAACAACATATCTATGACGTCCATTTTTGATTACATGAAGGCACAGGGCAGCCTGCTGTTCAGATAGGAGTCTTCATTTGGCTCCTCAGCTGCCCGTTTTTGACTTACTGTTAAAACACATGGGATTATCTGAATTAGCAACATAAAATATCTGTTCTGTGACTATTCTCCAGAAACCAGTAGTCTTTCAGTGGATTCTGACTCATGGTGATTCCATGTGTTTCAGGGTGGAAGTGTGATCCATAAGGTTTTCATTGGCTGATTTTCAGGAAGTAGAACACTAGGCCTTTTTTTTAAGGTACCTCTGGGTGGAATCAAACCTCTAATCTCCAGTTAGCAGCTAAGCTTATTAACCATTTGCACCACCAGGGATTTCAAGACAAACTGAAATCACTGATGCTCAATCTTTATCAAAAGCCCAACTCCTAAACATATAGATGTGTCCTTGAATGTGGCCAATTAATCACAAAATTATGTACCCGGATTGCATTGTTCTGATACCTCATAAAACGCCCTTTACTGAAATGCAGTACCAGAGAATGCTATTAAAATGTTGCCGTGAAATGTGTTTCATCTATTGTAGGGTGGTTGATGATGATAGCACTAGTACATCACACTACATTGTCTTTATAAGGACTTACAGGACAAGATTCACTTGGGACTTAGAAATGAGAAAAGTTCACACTTTTCCTAATCAACAGCTTTGTCTGAAATTATGGGCACTGTGAATCATATAACTGAGGCTGTTTCTCCCTTGACAGTGATAGCTAGAAGGTTCAGAGAAAATTTGTTGGCCAATTCTAACAAGCGTGCAGTAACTTATGGCATGTATTTTATCCCTGACTTCATTTTACTTCCTTTACATTAATAACCTTCACTGCTATTTCCACGGTTATTTATATTGTCATGCTGTTTGTATTTTTAAGCTGTCTAGATATGGCATATTCATATGGTATGAGTTTAGGAAAATTGAAAATCGTCAAAAATGAAATGGAACGCATAAACATCGATATCCTAGGCCTTAGTGACTTGAAATGGACTGGTATTGGCGATTTTGAATCAGACAATCATATGGTCTACTATGCCAGGAATGACAACTTGAAGAGGAATGGCATTGCACTCATCATCAAAAAGAACACTTTAAGATCTATCGTAAAGTACAACACTGTCAGTGATAGGATAATATCCATACGCCTACAAGGGAGAGCAGTTAATACAATTATTATTCAAATTTACCCACCAAACACTAAGGCCAAGATGAAGAAATTGAAGATTTTTACCAACTTCGGCAGTCTGAAATGAATCGAACATGCAATCAGGATGCACTGATAATTACTGGAGATTGGAATGCAAAAGTTGGAAGCAAAGAAGAATCAGTAGTTGAAAAATATGTCCTTGGTGATAGAAATGATGCCAGAAATTGCATAATAGAATCTTGCAAGACCAATGACTTCTTCACTTGAAAAACCTTTTTTCAACTACATAAACAGTGATTATACACGTGGACCTCACCAGATGGAATACACAGGAATCAAATCAACTACATCTGTGGAAAAAGACGATAGAAAAGCTCAATATTACCAGTCACAACAAGGCCAGGGGCCGACTTGCTCCTATGCAAGTTCAAGTTGAAAGTGAAAAATATTAGAACAAATCCATGAGAGCCAAACTATGACCTTGAGTATATCCCACCTGAATTTAGAGACCATCTCGAGAATACATTTGATACATTGAACACTAACGACTGAATACTAGACAAGTTGTAGAATGACATCAAGGACATCATATATGAAGAAAACAAGAGGTCATTAAAAAGACATAAAAGAAAGAAAAGACCAAAATGGATGTCAGAAGAGACTCTGAACCTTGCTCTTCAAAGTTGAGTAGCTAAAGAAAAAGGAAGAAATGATGAAGTAAAAGAGCTGAACAGTAGATTTCGAAGGTCTGCTCGAGAAGGCAAAGTAAAGTATTAGAATGACATGTGCAAAGAACTAGAGTTGGAAAACCAAAAGGGAAGAACATACTTGGCATTTCTCAAGATGAAAGAACTGAAGAAAAAATTCAAGGCTTGAGTTGCAATAGTGAAGGATTCTATTGTCAAAATACTGAATGAAGGAGGAAGCATCAAAAGAAGATGGAAGGAATACACAGAGTCACTGTACCAAAAAGAACTGGTGGAAGTTCAACCATTCAAGAGGTAGCATATGATCAAGAACAGATGGTACTGAAGGAAGAAGTCCAAGCTGCACTGAAGGCAATGGCAAAAAACAAGCCTCCAGGAATTGACAGAATACCAACTGAGATGTTTCAACAAATGCATGGAGCACTGGAAGTGCTCACTGGCCTATACCAAGGAATTTGGAAGACAGCTACTTGGCCAACCGACTGGAAGGATCCATATTTATGTCTATTCCAAAGAAAGGTTATTCAATGGAATGCCAAATTATCTAACAATATTATTAATATCGTATGCAAGTAAAATTTTGCTGAAGATCATTCAAAAGTTGTTGCAGCAGTACAGTGACAGGGAACTGCCAGAAATTCAAGCTGGATTCAGAAGAGGACATGGAACAAGAGATATCATTGCTGATGTCAGATGGATTCTGGCTGAAAGCAGAGAATATCAGAAAGATGTTTATCTGTGTTTTATTTCCTTACAGTAAGGTAGGCTAAAAGTCCAAATTCAAGGTGTTATCTCCACGGGAAGGCTTTCTCTCTATCTTGGCCTTCTCATCAGTGCTCCCCCTGACTAGGAGCTTCTCTGCGCAGCGACCCCGGTCCAAAGGACACGCCTTGCTCCCAGCACTGCTTTCTTGATGGTATGAGTCCCCAATTCTCTGCTTGCTTCCCTTTCTTTTTATCTCTTGAGAGATAAAAGTCGGTGCAGGCCACACCCCAGGGAAACTCCCTTTTCATCCAGTGATCATGGATGTGACCAGGGTAAAGGTGGTGTTACAATCCCACTCTAATCCTCTTTAACATAAAATTACAATCACAAAATGGAGGCCAACAACACAATTCTGGAAATCATGGCCCAGCCAAATTGATACAGACATTTTTTGCGGGGAGATAATTCAAACCATGACATTCCACCCTTTGGCTCCCAAAAAATCACATGCTTGCAACATGGAAAACATATTCACCCCATCATATCATAGCAAAAGTCTTAACTCCAAGTCCAAAATCCAAAAACTTCCTCCTCATCTGTGAAATCTAGGATACAAGTTATTTGCTTCCAAAGGTACAATGGCAAAACAGGCACAAGCTAGACATTTCCATTACAAATGGGAGAAACTAGAGGAAAAGAAGTGATAACAGGCACCAAGCAAGTCAGCAGAACACATTACATTAGCCCTCAAGGCTTTGAAAATAATCTTCTGTTCTCTGAGACAATTTACACAATAGCCCTGCCCTCCAGACTCTAGGTATTGGCCACAGTCTCTGGATTCTGAGTGGAGGCCCCTCGGCCCTGGGCTTCAGCTCCGCCTTCCAGGCCCACTGGGACAGCAACTCTGCTCTCTTGGCTTTAGGTGCACCATTCTCCTACTCCATCTGAGTGACAACCCCACCCTTAGAAATACCAGAGGCTATGCCTCCACACTTTGAAACCCCTGAGGTCATGACCATACCTTTTGAGACTGAGGCAGCTCAGCTTCTTGTGTCCCTTGTCTCTTCAGCTTCTGCTTCTGTTTCCTGTGGTCTCTTGGCCCTCTGGCCTCACGCCCGCATCTGCCCTGCTGGGGCAAGTGTTCCAAAGCTCAGTAGCTCCACCGGTAAGTGCCCGGAAGCACCCCACTCCACCAGGAAGCCTCCTGCGCACAGGCACTCAGCTCTCTCACTCTGTGGGTCTCACTCTGAGGAGTGCCGTATTTCACCAGTCTCCTGGTTCTGCTGCTGTTTGTTTTCTGCCACTGCCGCTTCTCTGCTGCTGCAGGTTCTCTGCTGCTGCTAGTCCTCTGTCACTGCCGCCCGTCTATCCATTCACAGTTTTAAAATCACTTCCACGTTTTAGGTATCTGTTAGAGCAGCACCCCACTCTCTCGGAACCAAATGTCTTAGGCTGGGTTCTCTACAGAAGCAAAACCTGTAAAGTGTATAAACATATATATAGACAGATTTATATCAAGGAAATAGCTCATGCAATTGTAGAGGCCCAAGTCCACAGATCAGGGTAGAGGCCTCTCCCAGTTCATGTAGCTGCAGAAGCTGGTGAACCAAGGTTGGCAAGTCAGGGAACTGGACTCTTGCTTGCAGGCTGAGAAGTTCAATGAATTCCGAGATCAACAGGTAAGCTGCTAGCTAAAGTCCTAAGAACCGGAGGTGAGACAACAAGAGGCAGCTGCTGACTATGCAAAGGCATTTGACTATGTGGATCATAACAAACTACGGATAACATTGCCAAGATTATGAGGAACCTGTACATAGGTCAAGAGGCAGTCCTTTGAACAGAACAAGGGGATACTGGGTGGCTTAAAGTCAGGAAAGGTGTGCGTCAGGGTTGTATCCTTTCACCATACTTATTCAGTATGTATGCTGAACAAATAATCTGAGAAGCTGGACTACATGAAGAAGAACAGGGCATCGGATTGGAGGAAGACTCATTAACAACCTGCATTATGCAGATGACACAACCTTGCTTGAGAAAAGTGGAGAGGACTTGAAGTACTTACTGACAAAGATTAAAGACCATAGTCTTCAGTATGGATTACACCTCAACGTAAAGATAACAAAAATCCTAACAACTGGATCAATAAGCAACATCATGATAAACATAAAAAATATTGAAGGTGTCAAGGACTTCATTTTACTTGGATCCAAAATCAACACCCAAGGAAACAGCAGTCAAGAAATTAAATGATGCGTTGCATTGGGCAAATCTTCTGCAAGAGACCTCTTTAAAGTGTTAAAAAGCAAAATTGTCACCTTGAAGGCTAAGATATGCCTGACCCAAGCCATGGTGTTTTCAATCACCTCATATACATACGAAAACTGGGCAATGAATAAGGAAGACCAAAGAAGATTGACGCCTTTGAATAGTGGTGTTGGTGAAGAATATTGAATATACTACGGACTGCCAAAAGAACAAACAAATCTGTCTTAGAAGAAGTGCAGTCTGAATGCTCCTTAGAAGCAAGGATGGTAAGACTTTGTCTCACATACTTTGGACATGTTATCAGGAGGGACCGGTCCCTGGAGAAGGATATCATGCTTGGTAAAGTAGAGGGTCAGTGAAAAAGAAGACGACTCTCAACAAGATGGCTCAACACAGTGGCTGCCAACAATAGGCTCCAGTATATCAATGATTGTGATGATGGCACAGGACTGGGTAATGTTTCGTTCTGTTTTGCATAGGATCACTATGATCCAGATCTGACTCAATGGCACCTAATAACAAATGATATGGCATAAATATATCTTTACCCAGATTCATTCCATGTAAAATTTGAGATAGTTTTCTTAGAATACCCTCAATACAGTAGATTCTTTAAAAAAAAATCATAGCACAGGAATACGTTATCATGGGGGATAACAGGGTAAATGAAGCTAGTATGCAGATATGAGTCAAATGTAGTTTTTTAAATTGTACTGCAAATTTGGTTCAGTGCTTTCTTGTGGCCAAAGGGAAAAAAAAAAAACATAAGATTAATGACAAAATTTACATTGCCAACAAAAAGAGATACTTTTTTGAAAAGGAGCAAATTGATTCTCAGAAATGTCATTTTTCCCCTAAAATACAACTTTAAAAGAAATTCACTGCATTATTATGATATTCAATTCTATTTTTTACATAACAATAGGTGTTCACTATTGAATCAGGTGAACAGATAGTATTAAATGTAAGAAAATGGCATTTTCTATTTATATGGAAGGCAGAGTTGAGAAGACTAATTAGCAGAGTGATTTACACTAAATAATCAAAATGACTCCCACATATTAGTAAAGAGAAATACAAAATATACTAAGAGAAGAAATTGGGAATATCTTATTTTGTAATTATAATGGACAATTGTCTCTTATTCACGGCATATAAAACATATGTTTTGTTAAGGTTTTATATGTTTCATGGGTACATTTTAAGAAAGACCTTATTTTACAGAGTTTTAAAACAATGCATGACCTGCGATAATGACACAGTTGAGGAACGTTTGGGAGACTCTTCATCCTTAACACTTTTCAGCTCCACATTCTAAACTTGAAAATGAATATACTATAGACTCATAAGAAAAAAAAACCACAAACAAACCCATTGCTGTCGAGTCGATTCTGACTCATAGCGACCCTATGCATATGGAAGTTTATTATGAGTAGGTGATATTTCAAATCAGTGGGGAAATGTAGACTAACTTAAGAATAATTTGGAGAATATCATCAATTCTAAAATAACTAAATTATGCTATATCCCTACTTTCTACCATTCACAATAATAAATTCTGTGTAGATAAAATTCCATAAGTCAGACACAATATTAAAAATATAGTAGAATACGTTTTGATGCTGGGGCATAGAAATTTATTAAAATAAATATTAAAAAATATACCATTAATATTGATTTATTATACAATATCAAAATGAAACACATTCCCACCCCAAGCCCATCCCTCCCTCATCCCTAATCTTAGTGTCTCTTGCTTCATATTATGTAGCTTTGCCTGACATAATATTGTATACTTTCTAAGTTTCTTGACTATAATTCTCCACTAAAATAGAATGTCTATGAAGGATGGGAGGGATTTTCACTCTCCTAGAATATGGGCTCGAACATAGCAAGGATTGTGAGGATGGTGCAGGACTGGGCAGTGTTTCATTCTGCCGCACATAGGGTTGCTATGAGTTGGAACCAACCTGACAGTACCTAACAACAATGACAGAACATGGTCTGGATCATATAGGCAAGCATGCTGGATATTGTATATGAAGTTCATTCCAAGTAATCTGTGTTCTTCTATGTCGATAATTCCTCAGACCCCTTGACAGTAAAGTTTCGGTTTAGGTTCTGCCAAGACAGATGCTGTTTGATATTTGGAAAGGGAAGGGGAAGACAGTATTACCCCTGCAGTGAAGGTGGGCAGGACATAGGCTTCCACAGACAACGAAGGAGAACTCTGGTGAGCAGTTTCAGGGAGTATTCTTGTGAATTGTCTACATTGGTAGGTATTGTAAGCAGCTGAGATCACTGCTATGATATCTGTACTTCCTGATTTAAAGACTACTGCAGTGGCTTCCCTGACCCTATTCCTACCAAAAGCTCTAACTTTTTATTGGCTTCTAATTCCCTGTATTAAGTCATCATTTTTTTGGTATAAAATATCTAGAAGAATTTTCAATTTACAACCTAGAATTGATAAGGTTTATATCTACTATCAATTCTAGTTTCCAACTCTGAATCAATAGAGTTTTTAATACATATCTAATGAATAAATCTACCATGTGCCTATCAGTTTGTCATACTATAGTGATTTACCTGTTATGATGCTTGAAGCTATACCACCAGTATTTCAAATACCAACAGGGTTACCCATGGTGGACAGGTTTCAGTGGAGCTTCCAGACTATGACAGTCTAGGAAGAAACGCTTGGTGATCTACTTCAAAAAATTGGCTAATGGAAATCTTATGGATCAAAACAAAATATTGTCTGATATAGTGCTAGAAGATGAGCCCCCTAGGTTGGAAGGCACTACACAATGGACACGCGAGGGGCTCAGACATACCAAGGATCATGAAGACGGCACAGGACCAGGCAACATTCATTCTGTTATATTTAAAGGGAGTCATGAGTCAGAGCCCACTCATCTGGCAACTAACATCAAGAACATCAAATGAATGAATGAATATAAGATTATCGTACAGATTATGTGACATCAGTACAAAGTAGCTTTACATACACACACACACACACACACACACACACACACACGATGGTGTCTAGCTAAACAAACTTGTCCTAGTAGTAATGATTTTCTCAGTCCTAAACAAATAATAGTGGTGTCTGGAATTCAGAATTTATCTATAGTATTGCTAATTTCTACTGTCTAACCAACTGTTCATTAAAATCAAATTTTAGGACCCAAATATAGTCAGGAATTCTTTATTTCCTTATATATTGAAATTTGAATTTTAAATTATTTTCTCTCTGTATCATGCAGAAGAAATAAAAATGGACTCCTCAGGTTTGTATTTAGGACTAGCTTCTTGGTGGCCAATTTATGGAATTTTAGTACAGGTAGTCCCGGACTTAGGATGTATTTCAGTTAGGACAAACCTCACTTATGACCATCTGTTTTTGTACATCTTATCATTGCCGTATTTTTGTGCAAATAATACGTACCTTCTACATTTGTTTGCCAACCACGGCCATCCCCACCCCACCCCAGTCCCCCAGGTATTTTCATAAGCAGGCTATGCTATTTTTTTTTACAGCTGCATTTAAAAAATAATTGGTACAGTGGCATTTACAAAAATAACTTACGGGGGAGGGTGCGGATGGCAAACAAACATAGAAGGGATTTATTATTTGCATTAAAATACACTAGTAATACGCACTACATACAGTGTTGCAGTACTAAAAGGACCACACAGACAACTCACTAATTTTCTGACTAGAAACGGCATCCCCATTCCCAGGGATAAGCCAGATGATCCAGAACCTTCCACAAGCAGAGTTATTACTGCAACTGACAAAATACCAAGGTCATCCAATTTTTTATGGACATATGTATTTTTTTATGTATGTATGAGTGTATTAAAATATATCTAAGTTTATACGTAATGTTTCCAACCCCCAAAGACAAATAAAGATCGAATCTATAATAATAGATAATAAAAATAAAAAGCAATAAAAATGAAAACTAAAAAAAAAAAAAAAAAAATGAGGTATTCACCTTACGTTAGAACTGACTAATGATGGAGTCATCAGAACATAACCCCGTTGTAAGCCAGGGACTACCTGTATTGGAAAACGTGGGCCGCAGATAATTAAAAAGTATAGTAGTGATTACCAGAGAGGATGGTGAGTGATAGACAGAGCTGAAACATGGAATTATAAATGTGGAGGTTTGTAACACAGTTTTATTTCAACAGAAAGCTACAGTTTATGAGCCATAATCTAAAAATATATTATGAAAGCTTATCCTTGACTAGGATGAAAGTATTTTATATCCTTACACATTGCAACTGAATTTGAGAAGAGAAGATTAACTTCATTCTGGAACTCTCCAAATTATAATCAAATCATCTAATTAGGAAGACCATGGCAAAACAATTAAAACTAACTTTTTCTTTCTCAAAGATGTCACTTGAGATGCCTCTGCATAGTCGCAATGTCTTTCCAAACCAGGTGTATCAATTTACTCCTGTTTTACTTCTTGTATCTAAAAACGCAAATTAGCAAGGTACATTAAAAAAAAAAAAAAATCACTTTGGGGGAGGAAAACAAAAAAAACATTTCTCAGAGAAGATTTTGATTGAAAACAGCCCTTGCTTGTTTTCCAAAGCACATGTTCAAAAAGTTTTTTTTCCTCAAACCCGTTTGGAAATGGTACCTCGAAGAGTGATATTACAGGAGAAGTACTTGTTGAGTTCACAAGCCACCACTCTCCCTCCTCACTAAACAGTCTACTTTCCATTTCTTGCTGTAACAGTGGTGTTCAAACTTCCAAGGTGGTGTTTAGGCTGCTGTCAAACTGTTGCATCAATTTGGGTGCTTTAAATTCCTTTCCAAGGAAACAAAAGTTTTGCCTTTTGAGCTTGGGAAATAAAAAGAAAAAACCCGATAGTGAACTTGAGTTTCTGTTGAATAACGTTTAGATAAGTTTATGTGAGCATGCTAGATTTATCTAGTTTTATTGCTGTAATGGAACATTTAGAAATTTCACATAGAGTAAAACCTACTATGTTTAGTTTCCAAATTTTACTTTACATAATACGAAATAGAAGCAAATAGAGGCATTGTCAAAGGCCAGAGTGTAGTGGCCAGTGGTGTGGAGGGCGTGCTACCTCTCCTAGATTCCAGGCACCCTAATGCATTAGCAACGCAAGGGCTATCCTCTGTTCCGCAGAGGTCATTGTCTACCGCCCGAGGCCACTGTGTCAAACATGCACACCCACCCTGGAATCACACCCTAACTCCACCCAGCAAACAGAACTCTGCTACCTTCTCAGGCCACCAGCCCAGACTTAATCCCTTTCCTGTGCCACTCCTAGGACTGTGTATCTCATGCAGGCTAGCTGCATAACTTGGGGACCTCAGGCGATCCAGGGTGACAACCCTCCAACAGGAACAAAGTCTGTATGTTTTCTGTGAGTTGTGCCAGTTAACTAATATTTTTGTTCATTTTGCTTTTGCTTAGTTCTTTTTTTTTTTTTAATACGCTCTAATTTTTAGGGCAGTTCTAGGTTTACAGAGAAATTGTACAGAAAGTTTCCAAATATCCCCTCTACCTCCTGCACACCATTTCTCCCATTATTAATCTTACATTTGTTATAATTGATAAAGCAATATCAATACATTTTGTAACTAAACTCTCTAGTTTACCTGAGGGTTCACTCTGTGTTGTACAGTCCTATGGGTTTTGACAGATGTATAACGTCATGTATCATTACAGTGTCATGGGAAATAGTTTCACTACTCTTAAAGTGCCCTGTCCTTCTCCTGTTCATCCTTTCTCTCTCTCCTGAGCTCCTGGGAAACACTAATCTTTTTATTGCTTCTATAATTTTGCTGGACCATATGGTAAGTCTATGTTTAGCTTCGTAAGAAATTATTAGACTGTCTTCCAAAGTGGTGTACCATTTTATTTCCACCCACGATAAATGAGGGCTCCTTTTGCTCCATGTCCTCACGAACATTTGGTGGTGTCAGTGTTTTTGATTTTAGCCGTTGTAATAGTATGCAATGATAGATCATTGATGTTTTAGTTTGCAATCCTCTAGTGGCATATGATGTTGAGCATCGGTTCATATGCTGATTGCTTATTGATGAGATGTCTGTTCAGATATTTTGCCCATATTGTACTTGGGTTCTTTGTTTTCTTATTGTTGAGTTTTAAGAGTTTTTTATATCTTGGATGTTGTCATTGTTGTTAGTTGCCATTGATTTTGCTCCGACACATGGAGAACTTACATATAACACAAACCCTTTATCAGATATGTGTTTTGCAAATATTTTCTGTCAGTCTGTGACTAGTCTTTTCAGTTTTTTATTGTTTGCTTATTTTTTGTTTTGAGTATTTACTTCTTTCATTTATAAATTAAAAATTAGGTAAATGAATTTAAAATTAGCAATTAAGTTGTTATTGTTGTTGTTAGGTGCTGTCAAGTTGGTTCCAACTTAGAACAAAACGCTGCCCAGTCCTGTACAGTCCTCACAGTTGTTCCCATGTTTGAGCTCGTTGTTGCAGCCACTGTGCCAATTCATCTCATTAAGGGTCTTCCTCTTTTTCACTGACCCTTACCAAGCATGATGTCGTTCTCCAGGGACTGGTTCCTATGCACGACTATTTATTTTCCTTATCTTTAGAAAGTAGTTATATACATATAACACTTTCTCCTCACTGATCGACTGGCTCATTATCCTACATTTCACATTTACGACAATAGTAAAAAATCTGCTATAGGACTATTTTGTGCATTAATGACATACGTCTGGCAGTAACAAATGCCGAGGTGTGAGACAAGAGTAATGCTGGCTATAATGGTTACGGTTACGTTTCAACTTGGCTGGGCCATGATTCTCAGTGGTTTGGGAGTTACATAATGATGTAATTTGGCAGTTATGTAATAATGTAGTCATCCTTTATTTTACTATCTGATGTGGTCATCTTGCATTTTTGCATAATGCCAATTTTGCATAGTGACCTGGTCTTTGGAAACTAACCATGTTGATAAGTGAGGAGAAGGTGTGTATAAATATGTATTTTTGTTTGTTTGTTTTGGACATTTTCAGATATACAGCAAAAGTAGTTAGGGTCTTAAGGCACCGTTGGCCTTAAGACATCTTCATTTTGGAGGCCGGAAATTAGATGAAGTTTGGTGGCTGGAATTGTTTTAAGTTACCACTACTACCTTTCCCATTAACCCTGGCTCATGGACTACAGCTAAAACCTCAGAGTTTAGGGACTAATTATTCTACGACATGATGAAAGAGGTACCACCTCTCCAATCTTCTGTGCCTACCCTACAAGGCCACACAGAGTGAACAGTGGAGATTTGTGGAGAAAGTTATATACAAGTTGGGCAAGGCTGGTAGACAATGAAGGTGAGAGAAGCTGATTTAAGGCCTTCTGATACAGCCATAAGTGATATTAAGAAGTAAAATTGGGAAAAAAAAGTATCATTTTGGCTGAGCATTTTGAAGCAGAAAGAGAAATGTAATGAACAAAGGGATTAAAAAAATACCATGAAATACCTGGTAAATATCAATAGGGTAGACAGTACTGGGTCCATGTGATGTGACGTCAGGTGTTGGAGTAAGTCTAGCACACTTTTCCAACCAAATCCCCCTACGTTTTTGTCTCTGTACTTCTGAACATGTTGGAACAGATTACAATGGATCAAATAAATAAATATTATTAACAGAGGCTTCTGTTAATAATATTTATAAATAAACCACTTTTGAGATCTACTTTTGACCTCATGGCTAAGGTGAA
>NW_004444033.1:740516-741671 GCF_000243295.1 Trichechus manatus latirostris | reverse complement strand
AAGAAAATAATAAAATGATTAATCCTTTCCACTGTTGAGTGAGCCAAGTCTTTTCCGTCCTTTGTAAATGGGAATTCCATGGGGAATGCTGTTTTTTTGAACTGAGGATAAATATCAATATTAAGGACAGTGATACCTTAATAATAATTGTTCCAATTCACATGACTGGCAAAGAAAACAATTAAAAAAAAAAAAAAAAGATTGTGCCACTTTCTGTTTTTTGTTTTGTTATGTTTTGTGTTAAATTCAAAACAAATTCTGTACTCAGACTCCCAGCTATCTGATTGGACCATGCAGTTGCCCTAGACTTGAGGCCACAGCTGCCTCTTGCCCTCGTGTGGCCTGACATGATGATTTCTCTATTGATACAACATCATAATGCAAACATCAAAATGATCACCAGCAATGACCCTGTTTCTGCAATACTGAACTCACTCTCTGCAAGGCCATTTTGTTAGAACTGGATGTGGTAGGTTCAGCAGCCTTCAGGTTACTGGCTGATACTTACTCAGCCATATTTTTTACTTGCATTCTTTTATGAGACTATTTAGCTGCCATCTACAGTATGTGAGATTTGCAAGCAATGAGATACAGCAATTCTAAGTGGGCTTTATAAATCTTTCATGTTTGCCATTGCTGTCTTAGGAACTACTCACTTCTTTCTACTCTTACAGCATCTTCTCCTAAAGTCAGATTCTCTTTAGTTTAAGTGGTTAATAAACAGATTTATAAAAAAACAAACAATTGATCTCAAATATAAAAGGCAACAAGATTCAGAAAAATGTAGATTCCTCCAGATGGATTCTGCAGCAATTTTAAATCATTATCACTGCAATTTTTAGATTTTTCAGTCTGTCTTTCTCCCAATTCTTCAAAACCGGATCCTGTATCATTAGTTGGGGAAAATAAAGATTGTCTGAAATTACTAAAACTTTACAGACCACTGTATCCTATAATTAGTTAAATCAGTTTTCACTGAACATCTATAATGTGCCCAACTCTGGAATGTTCAAAATAGTGCCAGACTCTAGCCTTCAAGTGTTCAAGTTTAAAAGATAAGTAAATGTTTGTTTATTGATTGGATTTTATTCCCATCTAGTGTCTACTTGGTTAATGGCTCTCCTTCACTTACGTATCAGATATAGGAAGGAGGTT
>NW_004444033.1:722919-723799 GCF_000243295.1 Trichechus manatus latirostris | reverse complement strand
TGGGCATTTGTGAAAACTCAGAGAATGTACAGTTAAGATTGATGAATTTCATCTTATGTAAAATTTGTACCAATGAGGAAATAAAACTATAATTAATATTGAACTGTGGCTAATGATACATATGATAAATCCACTCTAGTATGCCAATGTCCCTAAGCCTTTGGATACCTTCTTCTACAGTATACTAAGGCAGGTCTGGTACTTCCACCTGATTTAGTGTAGGCCACCACAAAATCCATGCTTCAGCAACTCAATCAAATAAACTGTTAGATCCTTTCTAACTTCGAGAGCTGAAACATCAAACGAAGAATCTGTGCTTAGTGAGACAATATCAATAAACTCAGACTGATACATCTTTATGTTCCTTGCACCATTATTCCACACCCTTAACAGCCATTCCCACACATATTCCCCAGGTTTCTGTTTGTACATATTAGAAAAGTCAAGCAGTTCTTTTGGAGTTTAGTGTACCTCCTCCTGGGTTACACTTTGTACTTCACCTTTTGAGGGTCACTGGGATTTAAGTCTAGTTATAGGCCTAGAAGTCAAAATCGGTGGTAATGTTTTGAGAACATTCAGCATTGTCTTGTAAAGCATCTGCCTCAGATGATAGCCAAGGCAATAACTCAGACAAAGGTGCTTTAGATGCAGCTGGGTTAATCTCATTAGATGGGAGTGGAGGGGCTAATGGTTCTGTTGGCAGGAGTGATACAATGGAATTTAGGGGCTCAGTGTTTCCAGCTTCCTGATTATCTGCGCATATGTCCCCATTTCAGACTTCAGGATCCTAATTCTTCCCAATCAATGTCCTCACTTTAACTTCAGACACCTCTCGAGACTGGCAGTTGAGTTGGCGTTGTAATTTAGCCATCCTTACAAT
>NW_004444033.1:720542-721596 GCF_000243295.1 Trichechus manatus latirostris | reverse complement strand
GTATCTTGTTCCTTCGCTACTTGTGTTGTGTGCACCCTTTTTTCTGTGAAAAAAATGGCTCCTAAAAAGCAATGAAGTGGTCAGAGCAATCCTACAAACGCAAAGTGTGAGGGGGTTAAGGAGAACGAGAGGAAGGAGTTTAAGGCTAGTAAGGAGGGCTGGCTAGCTCTGTAAAGAGCTACAGCCTCAAGAACTTCAAGATTACAGGCAAATCAACATCAGTTGCTGCCCAGGTAGCATCAGCTTTCCCAGAACTCCAGAAATTCCTAGAAGAGAAAGCCTACTTGAAGAGCAAGCCTTCAACTGTGAGGAAACGATTTATGTAGTATTTACTTTGTGTTAAGTACTGTAAGTAATCTAGCGATGATTTAAAGTATACGGGAGGATGTGCATAGGTTATATGCAAATACTACGCCATTTTATGTAACGGACTTGAGCATCCACAGATTTTGGTATCTTCAGGGGTCTTGGAAGACAATACTTACTATACTGCTGGTAGTGTTATTTATAGCTGGAAGTTATATGGTTCATATTTTTCTTCTTTTTTTATTTCACAAAGAAGACAGGAAAGAAGTGTTAAACTATTCAGAGTGTTCTACTATTGAAGAAAACAACTTTATTATATCTTTTGAAGTCTTTATGTCAGTCTCTACCCATCAGTTTTTATCAAGCCCCATAGATTACTAGCCTTCCCCAAACTTTCAAGTATGACACTCTCTGTTCTCTCTTACCCAACCATATCAAGACTGCTACTTAAAAGGCATCACTGACAAAAGTCAGAAACCCGCATGATAGATGGAAAACTGATGTTTTAGTTCTAGTGTAATACCGTCAGCACTAAAATCATGAAGTAGCTGCATATCTTTGCCGTCAAAATGGGTTCATCAAAAAGTTCTGCTCCATGAAAGGGAAAGACAACAACAACTAGTACATGATACAGTTTCTTGACAAATCTACAGCATCTTACTTAAAGGAATTATACTTTTAGTTATGGTCTCCAAAAGCAAAATTGGGCGAAGATTTGTTTGTGGTATTTTGTAGTAACTAAAAAATT
>NW_004444033.1:718522-719653 GCF_000243295.1 Trichechus manatus latirostris | reverse complement strand
TCCTCTTGCACATACACCCAAAAATACAGCTAAAATTATATAAGTACTTATATTTATGTACAATTTTCAAAGGACTTTCACATGAATTAAAGTATTTCATTCTGAAAATAAATTTCTGAATTGCTGGTGTAAGATAAGGAAACTGAAGCTTGAAGAAATTGGGACTTGCCTAAGATCAAACATCTATCATGTTGTGGTAGAGCTGTCATTCACTTGTAGTCTAGTCTACTGACTACAAAGCCCATGTTCCTTCCACTACATGATTTTCAAATGCTTTAGCAGTCATATAAGTAAACGCAGAAACACAGATACCAAACACTTGAGCATACTGAGTTTTGTTGCAAACACTCCCTGTCATCCTTTTCCATACTATTCTCCACATTTATGAAATTTTATATATTCCATATGATAGATGGAGGCCTGGTGGTACAGTGGCCAAGAGCTTGGCTACTAACCAAAAGGTCAGCAGTTTGAATCCACCAGTTGCACCTTAGAAACTCTATGGAGCAGTTCTACTCTGTGGGAATCGACTTAATGGCAGTAGGTTTGGGTTTATATGATAGATAGTATTATTTTTCCTCTTAAATAAATGTGGTATCATTGTACATGATCTGGATTCAAAACTTCAGGTTTACAAAAAATATATTTGGTTAACTATCAGCATAGTTAAGCAGTATATATGGTTAAATGTCTGATAAATAGATCTGGTTAAATATTGGCAAATATAATTAGTAGTCTAAATGATTTATCTGACTAGCTCTAAAGCCAAAGAAAGTCTATTAGCTTTCATGGGGTGTAGAAAATTACAAATCAAAGTAATTTTGAAGATCATTTTAAATTGTCCAATCAAAATAAACATCAGAATAGCTTGAGGCTGATTTATAAAAATAAACAGCATTTACACATGATTTTAAAAATATTCAGTTATAACAAACACTGATGATATTTTAGGAAACTGAAAGATCTTACTGTTTTCCACTTGGCTTATGGAGTTTTTTGGGTTCACATGTGCAGAAATAAAAACGATGATTTTGTTTATAAAATCGGAGTGGCATTGCTTGACTTTATGAGTTCAGATGAAAAAGAATCATGTATTATAGTTATTCCCCTTTTATAGTCTCTTATATATTC
>NW_004444033.1:717118-718088 GCF_000243295.1 Trichechus manatus latirostris | reverse complement strand
ATAAATACAGTAGGAAGTGCTAGAGGTACAGAAATATATGGATAAACTAAAGTTTAGGAGAATATATGAATTATATAAGAAATTAAATAGCTCTGTTTGGCTGGAGATCAGGATACAAGGGAGGTTGCAAAATTGGTCACGAATTCCTCCCACTCGTGTATTCATTCTCCATTTGCAATGTGATTTTGTCATTCCTTCCATTAAGGGGGAAGTCTGTTTCTTGACTTCTTGAACTGGACTTGACTGTGTGATTTGCTGCATCCACTAGGATATTATCAAACTTGATGGAAAAAGAGGCTTGAAGAGCACTAATTTGGACTTGCCTTCTCCAGCTGATGTTTGGAACCCTAAAATACCATGTGAAGAAGCCTGGACTGAAAAACTGGAGTATGAGAGATCATGTTCAGTAAAGCCAACTTGTTTCCCAAGCCAACAAGCCACTCAGACCAGGGCTGGAGGGTATCTGGCCCCAAGCAAACCAGCCTAGGCACGAAGAACTGCCCTGCCGAGCCCTAGGATAGTGAGAGATAATAAGTATTTGTTTCCTGTTTTAAATCACTAAGTTTTGAGGTGGTTTTCAGATAGTAATTTAAAAAGGATACAGGTATTTGGAATACTTTTAACCTTTATTTTTCTTAAGCTTGAATCGCATATTAAAATATCTTCAGTATTTCACGTAATCATAGATTTTGGGATTGACAATTACCCATGAGATAATCTGGCCTCAACCTTTTGTTTTTAGAATTCAGGAAAACGAGCCTTATAGGGGGAAATTGACTATTCAGAGTCACACATTTAGTTAGTGACAAAAGCCAAACTAAAATTCATATACCCTAATTTTTTGTTTGAAACTTTTTTTACCATCCCATACTGTAAATGAACATTTTACATCTATAATAATCTTTCTTTGTTACTAAGAAGTGTAAAATGGAAAGAATGCTAATTAAGTCTCAAATTTTCCATTATTACT
>NW_004444033.1:714240-715270 GCF_000243295.1 Trichechus manatus latirostris | reverse complement strand
AGGGAAAATAACTCTGACTAAGATGGCAAGAAGGAGCCCTGGTTGCATAACAGCTGCTAACTGAAAGGTTGGAGGCTGGAACCCTCCCAGTGGCTTCACGGGGGAAAGACCTGGCGATCTGCTCCTGCAACAATTACAGCCTAGAAAACCCTGTGGGGAAGTTCTACTCTGTCACGTGGGGTCACTATAAGTTGACTCAATGTCACCGAACAACAATAACAACGAGATGGCAAGGAGTGGGCAGTGGTAGAATTCTCCCCTTCCATGAGGGACACCTGGGTTTGATTCCCAGCCAACGCATCTCATGCAACCACCACCCCTCTGTCAGTGGAGGCTTGTGTGTTGCTATGATGCTGAACGGGTTTCAGCTGAGTTGACAGACTAAAACGGATTAGGAAGAAAGTTGATCTACTTCCAAAAAATCAGACAATAAAAACCCTATGAATCACAACCTTCTGATCCTGTTGTGTGCATGGGGTCCCCATGAGTTGAGGGCCAACTTGATGGCAGCTAATAACAACAACAACAAGGGTGGCAAGGAGTCCCTCAGTGGTGCAAAGGGTTAATGCTCTCAGCTGTGGTTTAAGGCCACACATAGGTGCCTCTGGAAAAAAAAAAAAAAGCCTAATGATTTACTTAAAAAAATTAGTCATTGAAAAACCTACGGAGCACAGTTCTATTCTGACACATGTGGGGTCACCGTGAGTCAAAATCAACTCTACAGCAACTGGTTTTAAAATAGCAAACAATGTCCTCATGGGGCATGGAGTGTTCTCTTTCCTCTTGACTCTTGGCCTGCTCTAATCAATGAGGTATTAGCAGATGCAACACGGGGAGCAGCTTGTATTGCTGGTGTGGTTGGGTGGCTTTCTTGTGCATCTGCCTTCGCCATGAAAAAAAGACACTTTCCCTCCAGCCTGAGCCAAGAATTAAATATATGGAGAGACCACTCGAGCTGTCTTGCAGCCCCGCAGCCTGAAGCAGAGCTACCCCAGTCGATTACAAATATGAGAGCAAGACATGCATACTT
>NW_004444033.1:707558-709281 GCF_000243295.1 Trichechus manatus latirostris | reverse complement strand
ACCAGGAATCATGGCCTAGCCAAATTGATACACACATATCCAGGGGGACATAATTCAAACCATGACACCCCTGACTCATGATAGGCCCTCATCTCATGTGGCCCCTGACTCTGGTGTCCCCATACCCAAGGGAACTAAATGCTGCCCAATCCAACTGTCATGGATTGAATTATGTCCCCCCAAAAATGTGTGTATCAATTTGGCTGGGCCATGATTCCCTGGTATTGTGTGATTTTCCTATATGTTGTAAATCCTGCCTCTGTGATGTTAGTAAGGGAGGATGGGAGGTAATTGTGTTAGTGAGGCAGGACTCAGTCTACAAGACTGGATTGTGTCCTGAGGCAATCTCTTGTGATATAAAAGAGAGAAGTGAGCAGGGAGATGGGGGGACCTGATACCACTAAGAAAGCAGTGCCAGGAGTAGAGAGCATCCTTTGGACCTGGGGTGCCTGTGCAGAGAAGCTCCTAGTCTAGGGGAAGATTGATGAGAAGGCCAACAGAGAGAGAAAGGCTTCCCCTGGAGCTGACACCCTGAATTTGGTTTTTAGCCTACTTTACTGTGAGGAAATAAATTTCTCTTTGTTAAAAGCATCCACTTGTGGTATTTTTGTTATAGCAGCACAAGATGACTAAGACACCAACTGTTGTAATCCTTAGGGTTTTCATTGACTGAATTTTGGAATTAGATCACCAGGCCTTTCTTCTAATCTGTCTTAATCTAGACACTCCACTGAAACCTGTTCAGCATCATAGCAACACACAAGCCTCCACCGACAGACAGGTGTTGACTATGCATGAGGTGCATTGGCTAGGAATCAAACTCATGTCTCCTTCACGGAAGGCAAGAATTCTACCACTGAATCACCAATGCCCCATTATATGTTCCTTGGCCTTGGTGATTATTAAGAAGGCCCCATATGCCACCAGAGGGACTCTTCTGCTATTGGATTAAAAAGGAGAATAACCTGTCCCCATCAAAATACCTACTCTCAGGTATCTTAAAAATTACATTTTCTTTTATTCAATACTGATCACAGCAAACTATGTGGTATGAGGCCTGGAAGTTTCTGAATCAGATCTTGGCCTGAGACCCAATTCAGAACTTCTTGCCCCCTGTGGGCTTAGATATTTCATTTAGCCAACAAGAAAGGATTTGAAGATTATATGATTGCAATTTTGCTAGTGAGTTTTGCTGATGATGCACGAGATCCAATGTCCTACAAAAGTATAAAGATTTCTGTTTTAATTTGTTTTTATACATTTTCATTGAAACCACACACACTAAGAAATTATTTTTCTTTGAAATACCAACAAAAAAAAAAGAATGGTGATTATTTCAGTGGTGGTTTTATTATACTTTTTGTTTGCTTCATTTTAGTTGATAGTTTATCTCTTTCTTCATTTTCTTCTGGATACAGCCAACTGTTGAGTCAGCAGTGTGTAGGCAACGCAAGTGGGACATGATTACTGAGATTCCTTTTATGTTTCCCTCCAGGGTAGCCACCTGTTTTGTCATTGAGAAAATGACTCATGTGGCAGCCTGATAAATACCTGGTTGCTCACCAGAGTAGTCTGTGAGACTCACTTGTAACTCTGCTTTAAATGAGAGTAAAAACGAAGATTAAAAATTAATTAAACTATCCCTGTAGAGCCCAGCTAAAAGGCAAAGAAAGACCTTCACATTGTAAATAAAACATTAGCAGAGTCAGTACAGGGCAATGGG
>NW_004444033.1:655920-706952 GCF_000243295.1 Trichechus manatus latirostris | reverse complement strand
TGTCTTGTCCACATGACTTGAGCTTCTCACCACATGGCAGTCTCCGGGCAGTTGAACTTCTTACATGGTGGTTTGCTTTCTCTAGAGCAAGTAATCCAAGAAGCCCGGGTGGAAGATGCAAGACTTGTTTTCACCCAGCCTCAGAAATCACAAGATGTCAGTCTCACTCATTCTATTGGCCAATCGGTTACTAGAACCATCCCAGATTCCTGCCAGGAAGAAATAGTCTTCAACTCTGGATAGTGGAATGATATGCACAGACAGAGAGGGAAGGAGTTGGTGGTGGCCATATTGAAGGAAAGCTACCACAGAAATGTTTCAAGCTATATCATAGTCAGAAACTCCTTTACAGGTTATTTCCTCTAGGGTTTAAGGGCCTTCAGGTATTTATAGGCTTTATATCTTGGTTATGTGTTTTAAGATGCATTCATTTTCAAGAAGTTTTATACTACCATGTTGTCACAAGCTGTTTGTAATCAGGAGATAATTACCATGTTGGGCTGTCCAGTAAACGTTCCTGAATAGAGCCTCCATTCATTCAATAATGATTTATTGCACATCTACAATATACCAGACCTTTTTCTAGACACTGGAGATGTTGTTGTTAGGCACCATCCAACTGGATTATACTCTTAAGGACTTTATGTATAACAGAATAAAATGTTACCTAGTCCTGTGCCATCTTCATATTTTCTATGAGTCTACTGTTTTGGCTATGGCGTCAGTCCAACTCATTGATGGTTTCTCTTGTTTTTAATGATGCTCTACAGTACAAATGATGTCCTTTTCTAGTGATTGGTCTTTCCTGGTGCTGTGTCCAAAGTCAAAAAGCTCTAGTTTCACCACTTGCTTCTAATGATCATTCTGGTTGTATTTTTAGTTGCGTGTAGATAGCAACAGACACTGGAGATGGTGCAATAATAAATCAAAGGCCCCTTCTCTTAGAAATTTTATTCTAGTGGAGACAATAAACATAAATATATACTATTTTGGGGGATTATAAGTGCTATGAAGAAAAATAAATTAGGAAGTCTAAGGAAAGCAGGTTGGACTCTATGCTTCTTCGGGACCAAGAAATGAACTCTCTTCAGCCTGTCATTCTCATATCCCTTTTTGTTCAGTAGGTTAGTAAGCCATGTTGCTGATGTAATCAACATAATAAGATTATATATATTGGAAAGTGGTGCTTAATTCTGAGATTACATAGACATTTAAAATTTTTATGAATACTTATTATCAGGAAAATTCATTACGCTCTTTTTTTCATTCCAGACAATCTATAGAGTTTTCACATTTCTTGAAACTCATTCTTCCAGGGTCATTGGGCCCAGGTAAGGAAGAAAGAAACCAAGATATGTATTTCAGTTTCCTTTATAACATTATTGTACAAGATTCCCTAATTAGCAAAGAATATTTTCTTTCACCAGAGATATTCCACCACTGGAATTATATGTATATATATACCCACACATATCATCACAGTTCTAAAAGAAAAGTCCATTTGTTTGGTATCATTATGCATCTTATTTTGTAAGATTGCATTGAGGTTCTAGCTCAGTGAAGGAGATAATAGTATAGGGTGTAGAATAGGCTTCTACATATTTGCTTTCTGTTAACTTAATAGGAGGGCATAAAATGACAGTAATGCAGTTTATATTTGTCTGAGAATTGTTGCTTAAGTCTGTCGTTGTTCTTTCTTCCATTCTATTTTTTTTCCAAGTGAATTGTCTTCATCATATCTACAATATAGTAGATGAAGTTGGTCATAACTCCTGTATACAGTCAGGGTATCCTGCAGAAAAACTTCTACTAATTCATTTTTCTTTTATAAGAGATATGTGATTATTGATTTATGAGATTTCATTTTATTGGCTAATAAGTTAAAATAGGTCAAATGATAATTTATAGAAATACCTCTATTAATACATCAGCTTTTCCTCATAGTCAATTTTATAAATCAACATCTTATTAATGTAATTATATTTCAAATATGCTATGTGGGTTGCTATTTAAAGAAATCCAGTGGAGAATTTTTTTCTCATAAGAAAATAATTATTCCAAATTTCAAGTCACACCCTCAATGTCACTATTATGAAAATACAGATCCTCAGAAATAGAGAGAGCCTTTTCATTTTTATGATAATATTCTTGAGGATTTGGGAAAACAGTATAATAAATATTGAATTATTCTCCTCACTTTGTGCACTCTACAAACTGCACTTACCATCTCTTAGCAAAACATAGCTATATATTTGTAAGATGAAATGTTAACTGAAATTAGCACTAGTTTCTTTCAACAAATTTTACCTGAGAGTTCGTAGAAATTAACGACAGCTCAAAAATATATTTGCAGATCAAAACAGAAGACAGTGAAAAATAATTGTTGGCATACTGTATGGGAGGTGAATGTCTTCAAAGATGAAGCTCTGGTGCTTAAAATGGGACTATGACTAGATTCCCTATTACATGGAGTCAATTGTGATACTATTAATATCCTCTTTAAACAATTATAAATATAGAGGAAATTATTTCCTATTTCAAATAAGTCTTTAATGTCTTTGCTGGTAGGGCATTTCCTGAGCAACAGATCCTCTGGTATACCATGAACTACTGATTGTCTAATTTGTTTTGTAATAGTAGACTTTTTCAGCTCTAATAGACTTCTTCAGCTCTAATAGACTTATGCCTAAAAGAGATCTCAAACGGTAAGATTACCCATATAGTTAAATCATAACCCAAATATTCCAAATTTGGTCATTTAAAAATCTCAATTAATTTGTAGTTATGGGTTCTAATATTGAAAGACAGTCTTCAATCTCCAGGGAGCCCTGACAGAAATTTTATTGCAAATAATAGCAATGATGCTGTTAGAGATACTAATAAAAAGTTAAAAATACAAATAATTTGAGAGTAAAATAACAACAATAACAATGGTTTTGCAGAAATTCCAAACTATAGACATCAATATTAAACATTTATCTTAGTCTTAAAGCATATATGCAGAGATTCACAGTATCACAGTTGTATATACTTGATATGCTTTGTTTAAGCTTTTTTTGTTTGTCTGTTTTTTACATTTTACTAATTTCTAATTAGGCAATTTTCCTGTACTCCAAGTTTCTTTCAACTAATTTTGAAGTGCATTTTCAAATGCTATCATTGTTTTCCTGAAGATATTGTAAAAATCAAACTAAAATTCAAGCAAAGACTCATTGCTTTTTCAATAACTTACTTTGGAATTAAATATTTTGGAAAAAAATATTTGTTGCTAATTGGGGAATCTTCTATAATAATGTTGTAAAGGAAACTGAAATATATATCTTGGTTTCTTTTTTTTCCTACTAGGTAGGAAAAGAATCACATATTTGGAAATCATACCCCTTATGCTTGAGCTGTGTCTGTAGGCCACATCCAATTTTTATCTGCTGCTATTATTTCATATAAGGAGCCCTGGTGGCACAATGGAGCCCTGGTAGTGCATTGGTTAAGAGCTCGGCTGCTGTGATCATGAAGGTTGTGTGTCAGCTTGACTGGGCCATGATTCTCAGTGGTTTGGCAGTAATGATGTAGTTGGGCCGTCTATGATGATGTGATCACCTCCATGATGGGATCTGCTGTGAACAGGCAAGCAGTTGAAGGGGAGTTTCCTTGGTGGTGTGGACTTTCTGGCAAGGCTCCTTAGCTTTTGCTCACTCTGAATTCTGCAGCTGGCTCCTGTTCATCTGACCTTCTGTTCTTCAGACTTGAGCTAGAGGCTTACCTACCATCTTGTCTGCTGATGTTGGGATTCATGGGTCTTTGCAGCCTGTGAGCCAGAACCCTGCTGTCTGACCTACCAATCTTGGGTTTGACAGCCCCTGAGACCTACATGAATCAGGAGAAGCCTCCAGCCTGACCCATGGACTTGGGACATTCCAGCCTCTACAACTGCGTGAGGCATTTCCTTGATATAAATCTCTATGTATATATTTATACGCTTTACTGGTTTTGCTTCTCTAGAGAATCCAGCCTAAGACAGCTGCTAACCAAAAGGTTGGCAGTTCAAATCCACCAGCTGCTCCTTGGAAACCTTTGGGCAAGTTCTACTCTGTCCTATAGGGTTGTTATGACTCATTGGCAACGGGTTTGGTGGCACAATAGTTAAGTGCTCAGCTGCTAATCAAAAGTTCAGCAGTTTGAACACACCTAGTCGCTGGTCAGGAGAAAAAAACGTGGTGGTCTGCTGCTGTAAAGATTACAGCCTAGGAAACCCTATGGGACAGTTCTACTCTGTCTTATTGGATTGCTATTAGTCAGAATTGACTCGATGGCACACAATAACAACATTATTTAATGTCTGGGTTCCAAAGTCCTCATTATCATATTTTATTGTTATTGTATTAACTGAAATAATATAAGTTGTAGAATTATGTAAATAGAGCTATAGAGAAGTATACAGGTAGACAAATGAAATAATACTTGTTTTTATTTATCCTACATTTTTGGCAAAAATAGTATATCCTCCTTTAAGTGATACTTTATACATAATTTAACAAAGCTATGGCTATGAGATACTGTGAAATGTAATACAATTTAGTAAACAAGGAGAAGTACTTGCATTGGTCTTTTTATGTTTAAATATTTGGCCTATAAAACCAAAAACAAACCAAATCCCTTGCCTTAGAGTCAATACTGACTCTTAGTGACCCTCTAAGACAGAGTGGAACTGCCCAATAGGGTTTCCAAGGAGCAGCTGGTGGATTCGAACTACCGACCTTTTGGTTAGCAGCTGAACGCTTAACCACTGTGCCACCAGGGCCTATAGAATTTTGCCTACAGCATTTGCAAAATCTCCTAGATTCAGGATTACAGATTTTTGCATACTTTCCACTTGGTTACATAATATTCCAATGAGTAGGATTCTGTTCTTTCCATCAAATGTTAGTGCTTATATAACTTTTCATATGAATCAGAATCAGAAGGTAGGAAAAGTGTGATGCAAGTCATTCTTCATATGATGTTTTATATAGCACATTTTTTTTTGCCAGAAACACACACACACACAATAGCTTCCCTGCTCAGATGGTTTGATTCAAGAAAAATTAGGCAGCATACATTCAGAAGTTACATGTAGAAATTCCTAATTATGAGTATATCTAACCCAGAGAAAGTACTTTATCCTGTTATTATTCTATTATTTCTTGTATTCTTTATAAAAACAATGGAAAAGAACAACCACGATACAACTAATGACTAGTTCATAAGGCCAAAGAAAATCTGGAATAAAGGAAAACTTTTTCACATTGCAATGTTTTATTTCCTACATTTATATCAGTCCACTGTGTGCCAAATGTAATGGCTTTATTTACCACAAACTTCCCCCAAGATTAGATCATAAGGTTATAATCCCTTTAACAGCAATATTTATAAGAGCATTATATATTGTCATCAGAAGAAGGAAGGGGTAATGGTAGTTAACATCTAGTCATACGACTACAAATGAAAATATCAATGCCTAGCAATATATTCAGCAAATACTGCTCATAGATTTACAACTGAGGCTGCCGCCTTTTAGCATCATTAGTTATGTACACACATAATGTTCAAAAAAGGTTAAATGACTAGAACCTGAAAGCCTTCATCTGATTGGATGAAACAGCAATTTGATGTGCCAGTGCAAATTCAGACAGTCAATAATGCAATTTTTATTTTATATTATCTCAAAAACCTTTGTGTGGAGTCAATTCCTACTCATAGCGACTCTGTAGGACAAAGTAGAACTGCCCCAGAGGGTTTCCAAGGCTGTAAATCTTTACGGAAGCGGACTGCCACATCTTTCTCCTGCGAAGTGGCTGGTGGGTTCCAACTACCAACATTTCAGTTAGCAGCTGAGCCGAAAAAACCAAACCCATTGCTGTCGAGTCAATTCTGACTCATAGCGACCCTACAGGACAGAGTCGAATTGCCCTGTACCAGCACCTGGTGGATCCGAACTGCGGATCGTTTGGTTAGCAGCCAAATACTTAACCACTCGCGTCACCAGGGCTCCTTATGTTATTTTAGACCTCCATAGTTACCCCAATGGAACGAGTAAACTGCCTGTGGTATCTTGGAAGCTATATGGTTTGGAAGGCACCAAAAGAGTTGACCACTTATTCATAGTAGATTTGATTTTTTATCTGACTTGCTGCTTGTTTGTATTTCAAAGAGAGCATGAATAGTAAAAGAGCCTTCCTTCAGTTTAAAATATTAAAGAGTTTTTATTCTAATAATATCTTCTCTACTATTACCTGAGAATAATTCCAGAAAACATTCCAGAATTCTGTCTTGTCTAAGTATGCTGGATCACAAATACACACAAACATTCACATACAAGAGAGATAGACAGAGCTACTTATGCATGCAGCAGAATAACATCACACTGAATGGAAAAACTAGTCTCTCAGGACCAATTTTATGCCTTCCTTTACAGCTGTATTGTGCCACTTTGGAACATAATATATTCTTTTGAAGTCAATGATCCCTGCGGGTTCAAAAAGATAAGAATTTGGCTCTTGATAGAGTGGATGCATTGTGTAGAATAGAGTCTTTAATTCTAAGCCTCACTGAGCGTGCACAAACACCCACACAAATACCAGTGGGAGTAACTCACAGGAGAATGCTTAAAATGACTAGGACCCTAAATATTGATTTGACATGCAAGAAACAGAATCAGAAGTTTAGCCATCCTTGGATATGGAGCGTCTTTATTTTTAAAAGGGAGAAATAATAAGAGGAAAATAAGAGAGAAATGATTAGATGGCCCAAAGGTGCATGGCCACAGAAAATAGGATCAAGCTTAAAAAGGAAAACATTACCAGTTTTTCTGAAATTTGGTTTCACAGCATTCAACCTGGGACAAATTTCTAAGCATAAATCAAAGTTGCTAACAGCCTTTAATTCAAACTCAAACTTAAGACATTCATTCCTTATAAATTATATTTTATCTATATATATATCTCTTTGCTTCTTTAGTAGAATTTCTGCTGGCTACATTATTTAAAGATAGAAAGCAAGGGAAATTCAGTTTCTCTGTGCACAATGCGTATACAATTAAACAGAATAAATCATCAATTCATAATAAGTACAGTGATTAGTCCTGTTGGTATTTATGTGCTTTTTGATCATATTTCAATTCACATAGAATTCATATAGGATAAAAACAGCTTAGCTTTTACTAATTGTCGTACCTGGTTTCAGGTTAACAGGCTTTGGAATGTATAGCCGAAGTTCTTATTTAACATCGGTGCAGTGGTTAAGTGTTAGGCTGCTAACCAAAAGGTTAGCAGTTTGAGTCAACTAGCCACTCCTTGGAAATGCTATGGGGCAGTTCTACTCTGTCAGAGAGAGAAAAGAGAGAGATTTGCTCCAGGAAAGGAGTTGAAATGTATACATATTTTCCCAATGGGTTATAGGTGACTAAAAAAGTAAAGCTCAGTTTGAGAACAAGTGCTTAAACAAGTAGTTACAGTATATACCTCATGCTCCTTTGTTGCAAGTGTAAGATATTTCTTGCTGATATCAGGAGTTGTGAAAGTTATAGGACTCCTTTGATGCAAGAGATAGCAGATGTGTTTGCACAAAGATTAATATCTTGGACCACCTCCAACATTTTGACTCTAACTGGGTTCCCCCAGCATCATCAAGAAGTTGAGTTGTATTTCAGCCAGAATATTCTGTATTTTCTTTTTCGGTGCCTTCTAATCTCTTGGTTTGGTAATTTTGATCATCTACTTCTGGATGTTGGAGATTGGTTAGATAGGTTATAGTCTTAGGTAGGTTATAGATTAGTCAACTCTTTTTTAGGTCGTGTATAGATTTTTTTCTTCTTTTCTAATTTTTCTCAACAAATCCTACCCTTCAAGTTTGCTTAACTGGGCTTTTGAACTTCTCTGTTGCTTCTTCCCTCATATTGACTTGGTAAAGGGCTCCTTCAACCCCCAAGGCAGAGTTCCTTGGCAAGAACCTGAGATCGGCTTTGTCTGTCTATATCTAGATGTTATAGATTGAATTGTGTCCCCTAAAAACGTGTATCAACTTGGGTAGGCCATGAGTCCCAGTACTGTGTCCACCATTTTGTGATCTGATGTGATTTTCCTGCATGTTGTAAATCCTGATCTCTGCCTATGGTTAATGAGGCAAGATTAGGTTATGTTAAAGAGGATTAGGGTGGGATGCAACACACTTACTCAGATCACAGCCTGATCAGATGTAAAAGGAGTTTCCCTGGGATGTGTCCTGCATCACCTTTGATCTTACAGGAGATAAAAGGCGAAAGAAGGGAGCAGAGAGAGGGGGACCTCCTACTGCCAAGAATGAAGAACCAGGAGGGGATCATGTCCTTTGGACTTAGGGTCTCTGTGCTGAGAAGCTCTTAGACCAGGCGAAGATCGATAGCAAGGACCTTCACCCAGAGCCAACACAGAGAGAAAGCCTTCGCCTGGAGCTGGCTCCCTGAATTTGGACTTTTAGCCTCCTAGACTGTGAAAGACAAAATTTTCTGTATGTTGAAGTCATCCATTTGTGGTATTTCTGTTATAAAGCAGCACTAAATAACTAAGACACGAGACTCCTAGCATAATCCAGGAGCAAAACCGTACAATATTTGTTTAATGTTTGACTAAAACTTTAGTGCATAGTCATATGTTAAAGCAATTCACAATAATGACTTCTAGAAGACACCGATACAGAATACAAAGAGTACAGGCAGTGAAGCATACCTGTAGAGGGATTCCTAACATAATTTAATCTCAAAACAAACATAAGACATTGTCTATAGGGGAATAAACATTACTGAAAAAGAATGTAAAATAGATACAAAGAGGGCCATATTACCCTGCCATCCTTTTTGATTTATCAGAAAAGAAGGGGGGAGGTATAAATATATCTACCTGTCTTACCGCTAGGAGTTACCTCCACTACAAAAAGGTGCAAAGTGAGAACGTTTTCATGTCAGCAAAGTGGGTGGGAAGAGCTACACATTATGGCTTAGTACGTGAAGATTTTGATGAGAACAAAACAGTCCGAAAACTGCATGATTACATCAATGACAAAAAGGGGAGAACTGAATCCATTTTTTCACACAGATTCTGGTATAATGATTTGAAAATGCAAATATTATCATTTCCTTTCTCCTTAAAAATTATTTTGTGAGATCACACATCTTTGCAGATAAAATTCTAACTTAATCTTACGTAAAAACTCTTCCCTGTCATGCATGTCACCATGTCCCTCTCTAGCTTAGTTTCTTCTCATTCCATCTCTAACTATTACATTCGAGTTCCGGAAACACACAAGCCACTGGCTGTGCCTGAATGCACCAGGCAAGCTCCTTCTCAGCTCCTGTGCCTCTGCTTGTGCCTAGACATCTCTTGTCTCAAGTTGTCCTTTTTGACTGGAGAAATCCTTTTCTTTCTTCCCAACTCATTTGATATATCACCAACCATTTCATGACCCCAAGCTGGACTACACAACCATTCTGTGTGCTCTCATAGGTTCCTGTATTTAACACTATTATACTCTTACCATCTTGTTTCAAAAATGCCTTTTCATTCCTCTATATTCCTTGAAGTGATTTGTCACTCTATGCTTATATCCTAGCAGAGGTTTTTGCATAGTGTCAACTCAATTAATGTTTTTTGACCAAGTGGGAATCCAATCATTTGTTTAGTGGATCACCTAGAATGTGCTTTATAGAATACTGACATAACTCTTCTACAGAAACTTAAATTTTAGGGAGAGTCTCACTCTAGATATGAAGTTGCCACATAGTATAAATTATACTAGTATTTATTAATAAATGCTTATGCTAAACTTCTGCATTTGGATTTTGATTTTTCTTCTTCCTTTTTTTTTTTGGCTAAGCTTAATGACTGAGTTGTTGTATGGATTATCATGAAAAGTACTCCAAAAAATTTTCTTATTATTCTGATATTTAATGTTATGTGCACTCTGATAGATTTGACTTAGGACAAAAGAATAATGCTCAAATGCTTCATGAAGCACATACATAAATCCCTAATAGGAAAACTTGATAATACATTTTTAAAGTGCCATACATAACTTTTCCTCTTTCAAGCCCCTGTAAAGGCAAACTTAAAATAGACAAATATTTGCTCAGCGTCTGGTAGGTTGGCAGAAAGAGTCATGTTCTTCATAGAGAGAAGAAAGCACTGCTTCTGATAACTGTTAGATCACTCTGTGTTTTCTCCATTGCTTTTAGCAAAGAAGAATTTTTCATGCAATGGGCACTAAATAAATTGTTGAATTGAAACTGGGAAATAAGAAGTAAACTGATCACCATGGATAAAAGGCATACTGTTCTGTTCTTTTTATTCGAGAATTGCTTTATATTCTCTGCTTTCCTTCCAGATCCACCATCTACCCTTCTCCCTTGTTTTTTCACAGTTGTCCCCCAGTGGTAGGCTCTGACAGAAAGATAAGTGGTCCCTTGCTGCAGACCACAAGTGCTAGTCTCCCTGGGGATGAGCACAGGGGAGAAGGATAGAAAGTAAGCAATCAAAAAAAGTATAGGCTTTATAAGATATAATCATTAATTATTTGCCCTTATGCATAGAGTAGTACACGAACAGGGAAATGAAACGTTTGGTAAGTATATATGGACATAATATTTAAATTAAAACATGTATGCCACAGTTCTTGGAAAAAAGATATTTGCAATTAGGGATACATCCTTTAGAATCCTTTTATAAAACTGCAAATGAAAATCACAATGACCTCTGACAGCCCTACTATGTATTATGAGTTGGAATCGACTCGACGGCAAAGGGTTTGGTTTTGGTTTGGTTGGTGTACCATAAAGACTTTTATCTATCATAGCACCTACAACAATTTATTGCATTTATTTTAATCCATCCTCTTTTTACTATTATTGAAAACTTTTTGGGAGAAAGAAGCATGTCACCTTTGCTTTTCATTGTAGTATTTCTAGCTAGTCATTCCTGGTATATAGCAGCACTTCTGGGTGCAAACACATGCCTCAAGATGCTTGCAATAATCAGATAAATTGATGTGTTTGGGAAGATTGAGTGTATTCATGACTTCATCCATGGCCATCATTCAGATGCGGAGATAGGTAAAGGACTTACCAATGCAAGTCTCAATCAGTAAAGGTAAGTAATAATACTTTTCCCCAAGGCATTCAAACAGAATGCGTGAAAACATCATCTCTCAGTAAAGCAAAACCTTTGCGTGCCTCAAAATAAGTATCAACTTTCGAAAATAAAAAGTCATTTGTCACCATTAAGAATCAATCTGGTTTAATTTTTTTACTTGCCTTTCTGGAAGAAGTCTCAAATATGGTAAGTAATGGAATGAAATAGTCAGTGCCAAAGCATAGTTAAGCTGTATGGCTTTTATTGTAATAGCATCCGCAAATGTGTATATCTAGCTTTAAAACTAATAACTAAATCACATTATTTACAACGTGTTAGTGCAGAGACAGAAAAGAAATAATAAAAAAAAAAAGAAATCTCAAATTACTCCAAGCAGATATAATATAGAACATTTTTCTTGAAGTTAGACACATTTTAGTGAAATATTTACAGCTACAGGGAAAGTTTTTAATGGGAATAATACTCAAATAAAAAGGATAGCTTAATTTTTTTTCCCTGGACTTCCCATGTTTGTTAGTATTAACAGGGCGATAGTACTGTCAGCAAATAATTAATTGAAATGATAGCCCTCAAATTTGGACACATGTGATGAGTGTTTTGAGTCAATATTGTCCTGAATCAATATTGCATTGGGTTGGGGTGGCAGAGTAGAGGAGAATGGGATTATTATACTAACATGTTATCACTGAATCTAAATGTATATTGTCTGTAGTAGACTTGGGCACCTTCTTAAATGGCAGTTTTCCTCAATTCCCTACTATATTCACACATAGCTCATTGTAACTGAACTTCTTAATACTTCAATACCCCATTGGGTTTAGAGCCAAGGAATGTTTGAAATGGTTCTCGAAGCCCTGCCTCTTGTCAACTGTTTCCATGGGAAATGGCCTGTATTTCTCTTACTTCAAGGCCTACCAGTGGAGCTGTCTAATCTCACTAGCTAGAACCAATATAACCTAGATATCTCTCTCCAGGTTTAGCTAACCTTGCTCTTCCACATTTTGTTCTACGGATCAGACTTTCTCAGACTTGACACTGGCCTCCAAAAAACCCTCACATCAATCCCAAGTTCCCCATACATTTGGAAACATATTGCATCGGATAGCTGACTATGACTTACAATAGGATAATGATAAAACACACAAGAAAATGATAACATGTTTTGTCAATATATCCAAATTATAGGGTGGTGGAAAGTCCTTGGATGGCACAAATGGTTTGCGCTCAACTACTAACCAAAACATTGGCTGTTCAAACCAATCCAGTGGCACTGCTGAAGACACGCCTAGTGATCTGCTTCTGTAAAGATCACATCCAAGAAAACTCTATGGAGCAGTTCTCTCTCTCTAACACGTGGGGTCGCCATGAGTCAGAATCAGCTCAGCAGCAATGGTTTTTTTTTTTTTAATAGAGCAATGAGTTCTGTAACACATGGCAAGTTTTTAAATACATCACTATTTTAGAGAATGACATAATTAAATCAATTAAAGCCTATGAAAGGGGAATAAACTTGGAAATAAAATTTATTAATTCATCAATGGAGGTTTAACTATGAAAGGGAAACATAGCCTTATGTTCAGTGGTTTAGTTTTGTTGAAGACTGAGATCCTATGAGTTTATAAAGGCTGAAGAAATAGTCTTTTTCTTTTAGGTCTTGGAAGCTAGCTGCAATCATTGAAAAACTGCAAAATGATATATTAAAATATTAAGAAGATATAATGTAAGGATGCTCTCTTAGGCTGAGATCTTTAGAGACGCAAAACCAGTGAAGTGTCTATACGTATATAGAGAGGAAGGCAGAGATTTATATCAAGGAAATGGCTCAGTCAGTTGTAGAGGCTGGAAAGTCCCAAGGCCATGGGTCAGGCTGAAGGCTTCTCCCAACTCATGTAGCTGCAGAGGCTGGAGAACGCAAGATCGAGACCTCAGAGGCTGACAAATCCCAAGATCAGCAGGCAAGATGCTAGCTTAAATCCCAAGAACCAGAGGTCAGATGAACAGGAGCCAGCTGTAGGAGTCAGAATGAGCAAAAGCCCTCGAGTCTTACCAGAAAGTCCACCTATATTGGATGCAGGCTACACCCCCAAGGAAACTCCCTTTCAGCTGACTGGCTATTCACAGGAGATCCCATCATAGAGGTGATCACATTATATCAGATCTCATCATGGAGGTGATTACATCATTATATAACTGCCAAACTACATCATAACTGCCAAACAACTGAGAATCATGGCCCAGCTGAGTTGACACACACCCTTAACAATCACAGATGCACAAATTCCTAGGACAAGCATCACCAAGAATCATACAAATATTTATCAACCTTAGTAAACTAATTATGTTGATATTGCAAAATTTGTTTAAAATGAATTTTAAAAGTGAGTTATGTAATGATTTCATTTGTGTATGGTTTGTGTTCTGTATAAGGGGTTTGCGTTTTTTAAAAATCAGTTATGAAATACTGTAACTGCAGTTTAAAATTTAAGGGAATATGATTAAGCAAGTTAATGAAATGTTAAATCTTTAACAACATTGGCTTTTTTAGCTTTATTCACTGACATATGTACTTAATCAGTTTATATTTAATATGTCATTTGTAGATATTTATCTGTGCATAAAGGTCCCTTGAATAATAAAGAAGTTATTGATACTTTCTAAATTGAAGAATATGACTTTTCATCAAGTCATATGTAAATATGTAAATCTGCAAGGGCAGAAATTGTGCTTGTCACATTTTCTAATTACAAGAAATAATTTAAAACATAAGAAACAATAGCTTAACTAGGTTTATCAACTTAGAAATTAAGTAAGTGACTAGGTAAATATTCAACACTGAAAAAGCAAAGATTTCCTATATCCTAAAAATAGCCACGAATTGGAATCGACTGGATAGCAATTGAATAAAAAAAAAAAAGATAAATAAAATGGAGAGGGGACTTCCAAGTGTTGAAGACAATTGTGTGTGGTTGCCTGGTTTCACATTTACCAATATTTCTTCCAAAAACAAAATAAAACTATACAAGAAACACATTTTCAGCAACTTTAAAGTCAGGGAAGAGTAGAACTTCAAAATAACTGTAAATGAGCGACAACAATAACAACAAATCACAGACTCCCGTTACATCATCTGTCATGATCCTGCTCCTTTGCAGGACTTTGCTGTGAGCAAGGACAGGCTGAAAAAAGAATATGGGGAAAATGAACGATGAGGGCTCACGAAACATTAGACTTCATCTTGGGTTATTAAAGGTTGAAGATGGGTATTTCTCCTTTACGTTATGCCTCTTCAAATTATGTTTCTTAAAAACTGAAATTAATCTACCCTTCCCTGTGTATTTCTAATTTATTATCCCTTTAAACTTAAAGCTGGATGTTAATTATTTATTTGAATTTTCCCCTCACCCCCAAATGTACAACCACTACTTTCTATCACCAAGAGAAACCATTTCAGAGTCAGTGATTTAAATGCTCATTTAATATATGAGATTACACTTCATTGTTACTATTTAGATTGTCACTATTTTCCTAAATCTAGACCTGGAATCAGCAGGCTGCTGATCCACAGGCTTTCATAAAGCATGCCGCATCCCGACAGCCTCTAGCACAAAGTTCAGCAAAAATATTTGCTTTAAAATGGCTAAGTCTGAGTTTTTATATATTGATCTTTCCAAACTTGGTTCACTTTTAAGGCTACTGATGATAAAACAGCTGATTCATCACAATCTGATAGCAACAATGTTTTCATCAAAAGCTTTGATTCTCTAGGATCCACTCCCTCACCAAGCAAGTCAAAAATTTCCCCAAAAGTAAGTGTATCATTCATTTGAAAGGTTATTTTCAGATATATTTTAATCAACGTTAGAATATTTTGCTGTTTTCTTCCAAATCCACATAAGGCCTCCTTTTATATACTTTGAATTGTTCATTAAATTTTATTGACATTAATGCTAATGGCTTAAAAATATTTAATAAAGCTGTAGACACATCCCTATAATTCTAAGCCTTCTGATTACTGAAATTTCTGCTTGAGCCTAAACATTAGGCTCTCCTCGAATATGCCTTTGTCCCCTTTTCTTACTCCTAGTACCCACAGTCCACCAGGGCCATTTCCATCCCACCATTAGAACCTATGAGGAGCCCTGGTGACACAGTGGTTAAAGTTCTCAGCTGCCAACAGGAAGGTTGGCGGTTTGAACCCACCATCCTTTCTATGGGAGAAAGATGTGGCAGTCTGCTTCTGTAAAGATTCACAGCCTTGGAAACCCTATGGGGAAGTTCTACTCTGTCCTATAAGGTGGCTGTGAGTTGGAATCAACTTGATGGCAATGGGTTGGTTTGGGATCAGAACCTACAGACCAAGCACCTGACCATTGAAGCCTCTGTTTATCTCTGAAGGAAACTGATGACCATTATCTTTGCTAGAATGGCAAGATAGCGAGCATCTGACAACTGGCATACTAGTTAAGATCCTTGATTCTTATAAACCCACATCCACTAGGAGATGGCTAGAACTAGTTCTTCCAAATCTAATTAGTGGCAACCTAAACTCAACGAGCTTTACATCCTTAGTCACAGCCTAATAAGTAAAACCCTCTCCTTATTGTTCTTCCTGAGTTTTTCAGCACATGGATTACAGTTACAGTATGTCTTCTCACAGACATAACTTCCCCTTGTTCCTTAGATCCCTACCTTCTCAAAACTTGCAGCTACGTGGTTTTGTTTGTTTTGGAATTCTCAATCCATGATATAGTGATTCCCTGTGTCTTCAATCTTTTTATTAAGTAGTCTTTCCACCTTCTTGACTTCAACAAAACCTGGGACTTCCCTAAGGTATTGCTTCCTCTGCATCCATATTAAATGCAGTCTTTTATAGAACCATAAGAATCCCTGGTGGAGCAAGGGTTACGTGCTTGTTGCTAATAATAAGGTCTGCAGTTCAAATCCACCAGCTGCTCCATGGGAGAAAAGACCTGATAATCTGCTACCCTGACAATCTGCTATTCTAAAGATTACAACTGAGGAGCTGAGGAAACCCTATGGGGTAGCATCACTCAGTCATATAGGGTTACTATGAGTCAGAATTCACTCAAGAGTATATAACAACTACAACATACAACCGTAAGCCTCAGGATGCAGAGGGGGTGGTGGCAACCTCAACATTCGCAGTTGCTATTTCCTGACTACCTCTCCCCCATTCAAGCATTAAAACAAAGTATTCAGTGATATCTGGCTAATACAATTATATCCTCATCATTTTTGCTGTCATATACTGACCATAAAGTCAACAAACCCAGAGACTGTAAGCACTTAACTCACTGTTTTGACCTCTATCCTTGTTGCTGCTAGTATTCTACATGGCTTCAGTACCCTTGAAGACCCTTGAAGAATCCACTAGGCATTTCTATTTTCTTTATCTTTTCCTTAGTACTGACTAGATCACCCACTCTGTTAAAGGTCCACTCCCTTAGAGCTTTTCATGATCCTTCACTGACTCAATTCCAAAGCACCAACTATACAATGAAAACCAACTGTTGTTATTAAGTTAATCCCATGGTCACCTTTTTTCTTTTTTGGCCATTTAGTAACCTTGATTGCTTTAAATTCTCCCTCGCTACTGGCTCCTCCTGTGTTCATTTCTATGTTCAGCTGAAAGTTCATTATTTCAATGATTCTGTGGGAATCTTCAATGTGTAGTAGAATGTGATTAGTGGGTTGGGGACGAGCTCTGCATGAACGTTGTATCTCTTTCTTTATGTCCCATAATCTCCACTCTTCAGAAGCATCAGCAAGAACTGTAGGTTTTAGCTCTCAGAGTTTCCTGAAAGTCAAATGGGCTACTTCAAACTTGAGCCTCAATTATGGGATGTTAGTAAGCACTTTTGAATTATCTTCAAAACAAATCCAAAGGGAAAAATGTGATAAGTGTAATGACAACAATAACAAATTTCAGGGTCTACTGAATGCCAGGTCAGTCTAAGTACCTCGGATCTATCACTAAAAGATAAATATTAACAGCGCTTTTTCTCTTGATCTTTTCTGAAATATTTTACCTTATATAAAATCCTTAGATCTACATTTCTTCTTTAGTGGATATGCAGTTATAGCACATAATTTATATATTAATAAGATATTAATTCTTAACTTTTTTTAATAAATGTATCTATTCTTTAGTACTAAGAGACATTTCCCAACAGAACTGGAGAGCACATATTCTTCATCATAGGGTCTAATGGCAGCTCAGCATCTTGAGAGCAAATCTGCACTGATTAGATGTTGTCTTAGGTTGAAGACTGGGAATAAACAAGAAGAATGGGCTAGAGTGAGGGAGTAAGATAATCTGGATAGAGGATTTTAACACTTTTCTAATATAAATTCTGTCTTAAAATAGCAAAATAACAGACATTCAATTTATAGTAGCTATGTTTTTTAATGCCTATTATGGAGACAATAGATAAATGCATACTTCTGCAGATCTCTTGAACATTTTTCACAGTTTGTGAGGAGGCCAGGAACCACTCTTTGTATTATATTGATCTAATACAATCCACTTCACATTATGAAGAACAAAACTGAAATTCAGTGTCAATGTGAGACAGGTAGTCAATGGTAGCATTTGACCTGGAATATTTGTTTTCCAAATCCTCGTTTCAAGTTATTTCATATATTTATCCTATAGACTAGATATAACACAATGTAATATATTAAAATGTTATATATTAAAGCAATATAATCAGCTATAATCTAGAATGCATTAATGAGTTTAAGAATAAAGGCAGGAATGAAGTAAGAATACTTTTACAGTAATTCATAATTTGTGATAAATATCTCAACAGTTCGAATCCACCAGCCACTCCTTGGAAGCCCTTTGAGGCAGTTCTATTCTGTCCTTTCGAGTCACTATGAGTTGGAATTGACTTGATGGCAGCGGGTTTTGTTTGGTTTTATCATGATGGGCTAAAATAGGGGAGTGGCATCTTGGGGATGATTCTTTGGTTCAACAATGTTCAATACATTGGATATGATCCTTTATAATGGGTTATAATTTTAAATATCAAAGAATTTAACAAGCAATCATTCCTGATCTAGGATGGCTAGATTCCCCCTCTTATCTTTTCTCCTAATCATGGAGTTAGGAGCACATATCAGTATGACCAGGTGCTTGCTTTAAGGAACAAAACCTTCTATTCATATCAAGGAGTCCCTGGGTGAGGCAAACTGTTAAGCACTTGACTACGAGCCAAAAGGTTGGCAGTTTGACCCTACCCAGAGGCACCTTGGAAGACAGCCCTGGCGATCTACTTTATAAAGGACACATCCTTGAAAATGCTATGAAGCAGTTCTGTTCTGCACACATGGTGTCTCCACGAGTCAGAATTGACTCAACAACAACATTCATTTTAAATTCTCTGATACATGACTACCTTACACAGTTGTCTGAACACAAGTATGTAATACGAAAACAATGGTAATGGTCGAAAATTCTTTTCAGTTTTTGACTCTCATAATTTGCATTGTGCATTTGTTTACATCACTTGGGACATGACTTGCAAAGGTAAGTAATAAAACGTTTTGATAGAAGAGTACGAGAGTTGTGGGAAACTAGGCATTGACTGAAAGAAAATGCCACACACTTTTGCTAGCTCAACCTATGAATTATCACTGTAAAGCATACTCTGAAAATTCTCTCTTTTCCTTCATGAAATATTTTAGTTTAGTAGCAGTGCAATTTCCAGAAGTTACTCTGGGACACATTTCATCCCTGGTTTATTACATCCTGCAGGTGTGACTTTTTATTTACTTTGAATAGAAGCCTAAGTGGATCAGGAATCTACTGTCTGTACAAGACGCCTATGTTAAAAATACTCCTCATCCACCAAATCCTGTTCCAGGTTAAAAGCATCTGTTTTTATAGTTCCTGTGTTGAGTGAAACATACCTCATGAAGGAAGGAGAAGAAGGAAATAAAATGGCTGTGAACTGGAGAACTGAAGTACTTGGTATAGGAACATGAATCAATATAATTCTTGGGGGGAAGAAGTCAATATCTAATATGTAAATGCAGTCAAAAATAGATGAACGAAGTCAATATATAATATTCAAATGCAGTAAAAAATAGATGAACGTAATACAACTTTTTTTTTTTTTGTATTGTGGAAAGAGGGTATTATTATGAACTGAGACAGACCTGGGTTTTAATTTGGGTTCCATTACCTAATAGTACATGACTTTAACATATCACATAATATCATTGATTATCAGTGTGCCCATATACAGAATGGGAATAAAAATGTATAATTCAAAGAATTTGGGTAGAAATCAAATAAAGGATGATATTCCAGTGACTGACACATGCTAATTACACAATGATTCCACTACATTAACAAAACCCGATTGTTTGCTTCTATTCCAACTTCTCCCTTTTCTTCTATAAATTGCCAAATTTATGTCTCTACTCAAACATAACCTTTATTATTTTTTAATACCCTATACTAGGTAAATATGTACACATTTCAAACAAGTATTGAGACTGAACGTAATTGACAGAGTTTGCTAAAACTATACTTGCATATTTACAAGGGGGTATTTTATATTTTTTTCCTGCAGAGCAGAAATAAAACTTTTTTTTTTCCCATACTTGTTTCAAAAATGTCATCCTTTAATTCTTGCATGGTTCTCTTGTTTTCCTTTATGCATCCTTTGCACTCTTCTGGCTCCTCTTTGGCAGAGGCCACTAGAGACTAGTTGAGGCTGTTTCATCTTATAAGGGAACTGCAGTCAATTTTTAATGGGCTGCCTTTTCATTTCTTGCTAGAGTGGTAGGGGTCTTTTCAGGCGATTGCGATACCACCAGCAGAGACTGCAGAGTGTGATCTGTTTTCACGGCTCATAGAAATGAGATTTTTCTCCCATTTTATGCATCATTTTATATATTGTATATGCTACTTTTAAAACTACTTGAAATAATACCATGTATAACCAGAAAAACAATAGCACAATGTGTACTTTACGCATGTATCTCACAGAATAGAGCAATTTTCAGCAGTCAGCTTTGAATTCCACATTAAGGAGTCTTCTCTGTTAGAGAAGTTTCATTAGTAAATATTGTTCCACTGCAACATAAACGATTCCACAGTTTGCATAGACATTGAGTCTCTGAGTTAAGGAAAATAAGGACCAGCTACTCAGAACAAGGGAAATTAATCAAGTGGGAGTATGGCATATAATATAATAGCAGTTTTTTCTACTGTTAACGTCTATGAGATGATTTGCTATGAGACGAATACAGGATTGTTCCTTAATGTTTACATCAATGTAGTAAACCGTCTTCTCGAGAGATGAGGAACTGGAGGGAAAATCAGAGGAGAAAATGGGTGAAGCAAACGGTCTGGCTCTTTCTGGTTGGAATTTGTATCCTTCAAGACTTCTTTTTCACCCACAGATCTATCAATTACTGTATTAACTCCTAAAACCCTTAGCCTCCAAAAGACTGATGATAAATTGTTAATCATTGTAGCAAAGCAACAAAAGAAGGGTGTTACCATTTCATAATCAGTGTCCATACAAGTCAATTTTCTTACGGACAGTATTAACATAATTTATGTGACTGATGATACAAATATGGAACTATAAGGACATAGCTAGTAATTAAAACTATGGAGAGTTCAGAAGGAGACCCACGCGTGTATGGAAAAGAGTTTATTACAAAGTTGACTGAACAGAGCAATGGGGAAGTACAGTCATTTCAATAATGTCGAGTCGACTCCAACTCATGGTGACCCTATCTGTGTCAGAATAGAACTGTGCTCCATAGAGTTTTCAATGGGTTATTTTTATGAAATAGATCACCAGGCCTTTCTTCTGAGGCACCTCTGGGTGTACTTAAACCTCCAACCTTTCAGTGAGTAGTCGAGCGTATTAACTGTTTGCACCACTCAGGGACTCCTCAAAATGTAAAGGGGCAATAAAACTTGAATTCGTTTAAAATTAGAACAACACTTAAATATTCCAAACTTTGTACATAAGGAAACAGTGTAACAGAAATAACTGAAAATAAACCTACTCAGTTCTCTTTTTAAAATTTTCCTTAGGCAAAAGTACTATTAAATAGTTCTCAAAAAGAACTTGGAGTTTATTTCCTTATTGGAAAACTATGTCAGCCATTTCTGGCGCTTTGCCATAGGGCTCAAAATTTCTTATCTTTTATATTCTCCCCTAATGTTCTTCTTCCAAGCAAATATTACTCTTTTTTTTGATAATTATGAGATCTGTTGCTTTTTTCATTCACAAAGTAACCATCCAAGTTCCTATGAGATCATTCTTTCTTAGTCTTCTGTACGCTTATCTGTGATAGGCAACATTTATCATCTTAGATGAATAAAATAGAAATCTCATTATTACACTATGTATTTTTAAAGAATGAGATGTCTTTTCTCTTTCTGGCTCTTATGCAATGGGCAATTGCTAAAATTGTAAAGATAATAATCATTACTTAAAAAAAAAACACTGTCAAAATAATACCGACTTAACTCAGAGATCTCTTTCCACAGGAAATTACTATTTTGTAATATTTGACAAGTAATATTATCCTGCATGGAAAGCTGGGTAGTAGTACATTTTTGTTCATGCATTTCATATTTCTGTTATTGAAGTAGAGCATGTATTTTCTTATATTTTATATTTCATGTTACATTCATGCAAAAACATATCTTTCCAAATTTATTAAATTCAAACCAAAACTGCATTACACTCATCTACATAAATAAAACATTTCACTAATAGCTGGAGTTAGATCTCTAAAGATATTTTATAACTTTAGAAGTATTTCTTCACTGATAGTATGAAAAGTACTGTAACAACTCATCGAAGTAAGACACAGTAGTGGTCATCTTTTTCCCATTCAGTCCAATGCCCCCCTTGTTTTCTATGTATTTCAGGGAGACATCCTTTAGAAACTTCTCCCTGGGTCCAGCATTTCAGACTCGTAACATGTAAGTTGCTGAGTCAACAACCACTAGGCAGGAAAGCAAATTTCGGTCTATTAGAGATCTTGCCATCCTGTCATGAGAGTAAGTCCTATGAGATGATGAGCTGACTACTTTATACCATCCAATCATAATTCTGTCTTGGATCTGGTGGTAGTTGGTTGGTTGGTTGGCTGAGCGGAAAGAATGATGCTACTACTCCAGGTCTGATAAATGTTGCAGAGACTTGCTGTCAGGGAGAATCACTTAGGCTTAGGGATCTCAGGTACGTATCTGGAGGGGAAACTGAGATCATTCCCAAGGCATACCAGTGCCATAGGTAGAGGGATGAGACTCTTTTGATAGAAGACCCTGTATTCAAACCATGCTGAACTGAGAGGTATAGGCCTTTGAGTAGGATTTCAAGGATTTTTGCACTGTTATTTAATCCATTTTCTAATGTGATAAAAGTTTATGGAATGTTAGAAATACTGTAGCCAAGTGGAAGGAAAAATAAATGAGAAACACAGTTTTTTTCCCCTTACTTTGTATGTGAAAAGCTAAATACAGTCCTTTAGAATCCTGTACTAAGAAAGTACCCACAACAATATCTGATTAAGTTTGCTATCATAAAAGAAGTAATACATAAAAAAGTAACTCTATATCATTTGAGGTCAAATTTGTAAATAGGATTTAAGAACTTAGAAGAATTATTGCCATTCTTTTGCTAATACATAGAAATGAGTTCTAACATTAATACAGTAATATGGCTGTTCAAGAGGATTGAATACTCAGCTGATAATATCAAATCACTGGTAATATAAAATAATCGATAATTTAAAAACACCAGTGGCTCTTGGTCATAAATTCTTATCATGTTCCACATAATGTGCCGTGTATTTTAAATGAATTATATAATTTGAGTCTCATAACAATCCTTTAAATATTTTAATTGTAAAGATAAAAAATTTGAGACTCAAAGAATTTAAGCAATATGCCAAAAATCAGATGGAAATAAATTGGACTCTGGTCTACCAAACCAAATTAAAAACTCTGTGCTCCCAAGTACTATGCTATGATGCTCTCTAACACATATAGAATAAGATCTTTATAAACACAGTATCTTTTCTAAATAAGATAATATTTCAGTTACTTGAAAAACTGAAGAATGAAGGCTTTTTTAAATGAATGCATTTTCTGGATAATTGAACAACCATTTTTATTTAATTTCTTATAATGGAAATATTTCTAAAGGGTTTAACTTATTATCCAGGTTTAGTAAAACCGTATAGCAAACACAACTTAATATTTTTTAAATGACTCAGGTTACTACTGCAATTTATACTCTACTAAATACATGGGTGTGTTTTCCAGGATCACTTCTATGACCAAGGACATATTTTCTAACTATCGATACTGCTTCTTTGTTTCCAACTTTTGCATTCCAATAACCAGCAATTATCAATGCATTTTGATGGCATGTTCACTCAATTTCGTACTGCAGAGGTTGGTAAAAATCTTCAATTTCTTCATCTTTGGCCTTAGTGGATCAGTAATTGGAAAATATGACCTTGGTGATAGAAATGATGCTGGAGTTCACATGATAGAATTCTGCAAGACCAACAAATTCTTCATTGCAAATACTTTTCTTCAACAATGTAAATGGCAACTGTACACGTGGACCTTGCCAGATGGAATACACAGGAATCAAATTGACTACATCTGTGGAAAGAGATGATGGAAAAGCTCAATACCATAGTCAGAACAACGACATGGGCAGACTGAGAAACAGACCATCAACCATTCATATGCAGGTTCCAGTTGAAGCTGAAGAAAATTAGAACAAGTCCACGAGACCCAAAGTATGGCCTTGAAATATCCCACCTGAATTTAGAGGCCGTCTCAAAAATAGATTTGACTCATTAAACACTAATGACCAGAGAACAGATGAGTTGTGGAATGATATCAAAGACATCATACATGAAGAAAGCAAGAGGTCATTAAAAAGACAGGAAAGAAAAAAAAGACCAAAACAGATGTCAGAAGAGACTCTGAAACTTGCTCTTGAACATAGAGTAGCTATAGCAAATGGAAGAAATGATCACATAAAAGAGCTGAACAGAAGATTTCAAAGCACAGCTTGAGAAGACAAAGTAAAGTATTATAATGACATGGGCAAAGACCTGGAGTTTGAAAACCAAAAGGGAAACATGCTTGGCATTTGTCAAGCTGAAAGAACTGAAGAAAAAATTCAAACCTACAGTTGCAATAGTGAAGGATTCTATGGGCAAAATACTGAACAATGCAGGAAGCATCAAAAGAAGATAGAAGGAAGACACAGAGTCACTGTACCAAAAATAATTGGTTGATGCTCCATCATTTCAGGAGGTAGCCTTTGATCAAGAACTGATGGTACTGAAGGAAGAATCCAAGCTGCACTGAAGACACTGACAAAAAACAAGGCTCAGGAATTGATGGAACAACAATTGAGATAGTTCAACAAATGGATGCAGCACTGAAAGTATCCATACAATCTATGCCAAGAAATTTGGAAGACAGCTTCCTGCCCAACAGACTGGAAGAGATCCATAGTTATGTCTATTCGCAAGAAAGGTGATCCAACTGAATGTGGGAATATCGAACAATATCATTAATATCAGAGACAAGTAAAATTTTGCTGAAGATCATGCAAAAGCAGCTGCAGGAGTACTTCAACAGGAAACTTCCAGAAATTCAAGCTGGATTCAGAAGAGGATGTGGAATGAGGAATATCATTGCTGATGACAGATGGATCTTGGCTAAAAGCAGAGAATACCAGAAAGATGTTTACCTGTGTTTTTTTGACTATGCAAAGGCAGTCGACCGTGTGGATCATAACAAATTATGAATAACATTGTGAAGAATGGGAATTCCAGAACACTTGATTGTGCTCATGTGGAACCTGTACATAGATTAAGAGGCAGTTGTTCGAACAGAACAAGGGGATACTGCATGGCTTAAAGTCAGGAAAGGTGTGCGTAAGGGTTGTATCCTTTCACCGTAGTTATTCAATCTGTATACTGAGCAAATAATCTGAGAAGTTGGACTATGTGAAGAAGAACAGGGCATAAGGATTGAAGAAGACTCATTAACAACCTGCAATATGCAGATGACACAACGTTGCTTGCTGAAAGTAAAGAGGACTTGAAGCATTACTGATGAAGATCAAATACTACAGCATTCAGTATGGATTATACCTCAGTATAAAAGAAAACAAAAATGCTCACAACTGTGTCAATAAGCAACATCATGATAAATGGAGAAAAGAGTGAAGTTATCAAGGATTTCCTTTTACTTGGATCCATAATTAATACCCATGGAAACAGCAGTCAAGAAATCAAGTGACTCATTGCATTGGGCAAATCTGCTGCAAAAGACTTCTTTAAAGTGTTAAAAAAACAAAGATGTCACCTTGAAGACTAAGTTGTGCCTGACCCACGCCATGGTGTTTTCAATTGCCTCATATGCATGTGAAAGGTGGGTAATGAATAAGGAAGATCAAAGAAAAATTGACGTATTTGATTTATGTTGGCAAAAAAATATTGAATATACCATGGACTGCAAAAGGAATGAACAAAGCTGTCTTGGAAGAAGTACAGCCAGAATGTTCCTTAGAAGCAAGGATGGTGAGACTTCATCTCACATACTTTGGACATGTTATCAGGAGGGACAAGTCCCTGGAGAAGGGCATCATGCTCGATAAAGTAGAGGGTCAGTGAAAAAGAAGGAAACCCTCAACAAGATGGATTGACACCGCGGCTGCAACAATGGGTTCAAACGTAACAACAATTGTAAGGATGGTGCAGAACCAGGCAGTGTTTTGTTCTGTTGTACACAGGGTCACTATCAGTCAGAACTGACTTGATGGCACCTAACAACAACAACAAATACATGGGTGGTACAAACTTGAAGGGATACTTCTTAAAGTTCACATTAACTACAGGAACAAGCAGTTCTTAGAGTTTACCTTTTGCTTACTCCTCATAAGGAAGCCCTGGTGGTGTAATGGTTAAAAGCTATGGCTGTTAACCAAAAGGTCAGCAGTTCAAATCCACCAGGTGCTCCTTGGAAACCCCATGGGACAGTTCTACTTTGTTCTATAGGGTCACTATGAGTCGGAATCAACTCAAAGGCAATGGGTTTGGAATTTTGCTTTTATTCCTCATAAAATTGAAGTGTAGAATACAAGCATATAGCCATTGTATAATAATACCACTTTAGACAAATTGGAGTCCTGGTGGTGCAGCGGTTAAATGCTACAGCGTGCTATGGCTGCTAAACAAAAACAGGTCAGCAGTTGAAATCCAACAGCCGCTCCTTGGAAACCCTATAGGGCAGCTCCACTCTGTCCTATAGGGTCACTATGAGTTGGAATCGACTCTATGGCAATGGGTTTTAGATAAAGCGAATTGCAAAAAAAAAAAAAAAAAAAAAGTGACTGTTGCTGTCAGTAAAATCATTGTGTTAGGCTGATATTTTAACAACAGTAACATTCAACCTTCTAACAACTCATTGCAACGTCTATTTTGTTTACTTGAAACAATAGTGCTCAATAAATATTTGTGGAATTTATAAAATAAATTAATTTCTCTCCCTAAGAAAGTCAAAAGGGTTGTACATTTTGACAAAACTTTACAGTGTTATGAGCACATAATCCCATTTGTATACAGTAGGTTTTCTAGTAAACACCAATAAATCTGAGTAATGATTAGGAAGCCTCAAGTAATTATGACACCAGGACATTTGGTTCCTCTTCATGGGTGTTGGATTTATAAGATCTCTTTTTCTACATGATTCCTTTTTGTGTGAGACAACTTGTGCCCACATTTATCATATGTTCAGATATCTACCCATGTCTTTTCTTTCTCTGCAATGATTAAAAGATGCAGTTGCTACAGAATTATAAATTTAAGCACAACTTCCAAGTCCAAGTGTAGGGACCAGGGGTGAGCAGTGGCAGACACGGTCCCTGTTATTTTCAAAAAAGTGTCCAGATTAATCCTAACAAAAACTCTGTAAAACAGATTTTATCTATACTGCACATTAAAAATAGAAACATCCAGTAAGAAGAGATTAAGTAACTTTCCTAAACCATACAACTCTGGGATCTGGGATTTGAAACCAGATATGGCTGGCTGGCCTCGGAATTCATTATCTTTCAATTCTCTAGTGTATGAAAACAAAGAATTCAAATAAAAACATCTTCCTTGGCTTCCAAGAACTTTCATATTAGATGGTTAGAGTGAATGGATGAAGAGTGAAGATTTGTAATCATTACTTTCTTGTTGTATTCTTTGGTGGTTAGAGTTTCAGTCACAGTGCTTTCAGGTTAGATGGTAAGTACTTCCAGTTCCACTTCATCCTGAAGCTGAAATGATTTGCTTGCCATAGTTAAATAAAGACTTGATTGTATTTTTGCCAAAGGAATTATGAAAGTTTTACTACCAGATCAGCAACACCTACCTGACTGGCTTTAAATTATTGCTCACATTTTGTTAAAGGCAGTCAAGCAGGCCACAGAAGATAATGCCCTAAGATAGAATTCAGCCCATGGTTTCAGATGATAAGTATGGCTGAAAGGCCGCATTAACATATTGCTAGTTTTCCTGCTAAGTTATTCATTAAGAGAGTTAGAGGTGCAAACTTACATTAGAAAGTGATAATGACAGCAGAAAGCACTGGAAATAACAGCATGAAATATTTCTTTTACCACAACTAAAATCTATAGGTCACAGCCAGTTCACAAAGGTAGGGAGACCATCATATTTACTGTTAAGACAAATTTTTAATTACTTTTGAATTAAAACATCATAGGAAGTGCCCTGTAGTACATCATGGTATGATCAAAGTGAGTATATTTTGTATTGAACAATTTAAATCATGTAAGTATTACCCTCCAGATTTGGTCAACTCCAAATGTCACAGTCTCAGTTAGCAAGTTGGGACTGGACAAAGACATAAAAAGGCTTAATTTAATTGTTTTTAAATAAGAATATGATTGTATACTAGATACCAGTTTTACGAAGCAGACTATTAAGAAAGATCAAATTAGACTTGGGAAGAATACCAACAATTAAATCATTATCAATTTTGAGTATGATAAAATATAAGAAAAAAATATAAAAAAGAAGATAGGATAAAATTATTGTGAAAAGAAGATGATTATAATGGGATAATATTGTGTTGTTTTATTTACTTTAATGAGGAATTATGGGAGTGTGGACATCTATTGATAAACATTTTTATTTACAAATCATAGATGTGTCTCTCTCTTCTCTGTACTAATTGAACAAATTTTAAATAAGACAGTTCTAGAAGAGTAGGAAGTATGCTCACAGCAGGAAGTACTGATCAAAAAGTAAAAAAAGTGAGAGCAGATTTTAGTGGTTTGTTGTTAACTTCGTGAGTTTGCTTAAGTTTTTAGAGGAGGCCATCTGTGTGGAATCAGTGGCATATCTTCTGGGATATGAAGCCTCTGGAAGATCCTATTCAATAATTATAATGAGATGAAAATGAGTAACAAAGGCGTTGCTAGTTGTGGTAGAGATTGCTGGTACTATTCCTCTCCAATTCTTTCTTTACTGGGTATACAGAACAGTGCAATCCCTAGGCTCTTGGCAGCTGAGGTGAGCAGATGAAGCGAGGTGACTAGTTATAAGAATCATATGTAAACAGAAATAATATTTGTCTTCGCGGCTGAGACAGAAGAGGATCTCCATCTCTCTTTGGAAACCACACGTTAAGAGGTCTCCATCACAAGATGGTAGGGTCTCTATCATCCGAGGTCTCTAAATGACTTCGGTGGAATATAGCCCCACTTGTGCCTTAGATAATTTCTGTGAGTAAGAAACAATACTTTATATACAAAGTCACCAAGCTATTTGGCCAATCCTGACTAATAACAGAGAAGGGATATTTAGTGGCCAGAACTTTATAAAATGAGAATCAGGAGAATAAGTGAAGGGCCAGGGAAAGAGCAAAAGGACAGATGGTAGAAGAGTCTGTAGTGCTGAACGGTATGTCAGGCAGGCTTTCTAATGTGTCACTGCATTTCTTCTAGGCAGAAGGCTGAATGATTGCTGACTTCTCTGTGAGACATAGCCATGAAACGGAATACTATAAAAGGATCACATTTCTTTTGTTCTAATGTGTATTTATCTTCAAATTTTGACATCTATGAAATATTATTACATCATATAATGGATGCTATTTAAGCTAAAAATTGTAACTATCAAAAAAGGATATTTTATAATGATAAATGGGGTCAATCCATCAGGAAGACATAATAATTATAAACATAGATGCGCCTAAAGGCAGGACCTCAAAATACACTACGGAAAATCTGATAATATTGCAAGAAGAAGTAGAAACATATTTATGGCAGATATCATTGTATCATTGCTTAATTGATCATTTTCTTATAATATATAATGCCACATATTACAATTAATGATTTAAAAAAAAACCTAAACCCATTGCCATTAAGTCAATTCCAATTCACAGTGATCCTATAGGACAGAGTAGGGCTGCCCCACAGAGTTTCCAAGGAGCACCTGGTAGATTAGAACTGTCGACCTTTTGGTTAGCAGCCATAGCACTTAACCACTACACCACCAGTGTTAGATTCATCAAAATGTCTTTAATTCTTGCTATTTTACTTCTATTTTTTATTAAGGGATATGGCCTACTGCATATAAATAAAGCTCTTTTAAATCAAAGTTGAGAAGACTTAAAAAAATAAGAATTCAATATCAGGTTGTACATGCAAAAATGCCTATTTAATTTTGCATTTTCAGAAAACAGCTGTGTCTTAGTTATCTAGTGCTGCTATAACAGAAATACCACAAGTGGATGGCTTTAACAAACAGAAATTTATTCTCTCACAGCCTAGGAGGCTAGAAATCTGAATTCAGGATGCCAGTTCCAGGGGAAGGCTTTCTCTCTCTGTCAGTTCTGGGAAAAGATCCTTGTCATCAATCTTTCCCTGGTCTAGGAGCTTCTCAGTGCAGGGAATCCTGGTCCAAAGATGTGCTCTGCTTCTCATGCTTCTTTCCTGGTGGTATGAGGTCCCTTCTCTCTCTGCTCACCTCTCTCTCCTTTTATCTCTTGTAAGATAAAAAAGATAAAAGGTGATACGGGCCACATCCCAGTGAAACTTCCCTTATCTAGGATCAGGACTGTGACCTGAGTAAGGATGTTGCATCCCAACCTAATCCTCTTTAATGTAACCTAATCTTGCCTCATTAGTCACAGGCAGAAATTAGGGTTTACAACACACAGGAAAATTACAACACATCACAAAATGGAGGACAATCATACAGTACTGGTAATCATGGCCTAGACAATTTGACACACAGTTCTGGGGGACATGATTCAATCCATAACAACCTGGCTGCAAAAATAATAATGATAATAATAATGTTCATTTTTTTAATCCATAAATGGAGAGGTAGGTATTGTGATGAATTCTTTGGATATTTGTAACTAAATAGAAGTTAAAAATTTCAGTGTAGTGATTTATGTAAGCTTTAAAATATTTATTTTGTGATAGATATATGTGGCAGACATGGAGACCTACCACTCAGATTCAACTTCAAGAAAGAACTCATTGTCCAGCTTCTGAGAGTGTGGCTAGCTGGCAGCCTCCAGTTGGCAGCTTCTTCCTGGTCTGCCCTAGATATCTATCTGAGGTTACCCTCTTCCTTGGGTATGACCTAATTACATAACAAAGAATATCCTATTTCCAAACTGGACCATATTTACAGTTGTAAGGGCCAGGATTGCAATATGTATTTCGGAAGGACACAATTCAATCCACAACAACCTCTAAAACCATTTCACTGTCTGCTTCCCAGAGAATTCAACTGACACGATATTAATACACAATTTTGTTCACAATGATCTGAATTCTATAGAGAAAAAAATTAGTTTATTAGTTATCTTCTTTGACTTTGAAAATTGCTTGCATTTTATGCTATCGTTGCTTCACATTCTTTCTGTTTTTCTTGTTCACAAGTGATGTGAACAATAATTATAGGTTTTAAGAAATAATGAACTGTTACAAATTTTTATTAAAATAATGGTACATCTTCGAGTCAATGGCATCTTAGAATCAAGGAAATATGACATATTATTCTGAGATGCACTTTGTAAATTATGCAATGCACTGTATTTTATATATAAAAGGCTAAAAGTTAACAAACATATGTTTCAAATAACTTCCCCCATTTCTAACTTTATGTTCAATGGCCAAATAATTAACCTCTCTGTCAGCGTCCTATATGGATAATACGAGAAGTCTCAAAGTTGTTATAAATATGAGGTAATTAATATAAAAGGGGCCTTTGAAAATGTAAGAGAACTCTAATTTCTCCCAACTTTGTAAAGCAGACTTTGGGTATGATTAGCAATCAGCAAATATAGCATGAGTTACCTTTCCTATACACAGGGAAGAGAGTTATCAATCATAGCATTTGCCTACAGAGCATTAATGTGGCCTGAGATTACCTCTGAACACAGCACAATAGGTGAGCACTAATGGTTACCTATCAATATGAATTGACAAATGAGAGTTATATAACTGGGCCCTAACTTTTGTATTCAAGACCTTCTAAAAAACAGCGTTTAGTCTACTTTTCTAGTTTATTTCAAATTACAATAATGTAAACACTCAAGGCTAGCCAAATTACTCTACAAATTAAGTTTGGGATTTCCATTTGATCTCATACATAGTAAGCCATATGCCTCTCAGAAACAACTGTGATTGCCCTGACCAGGTAAGTGAGAAGCCCAGATATTAGTATACCTGCAGGTCAGGACAATAGGTAATTACACAGAGTGGATGACATGTCTGTTGCCCTCAAGATTACTTAATGAGCAACAAAGTAATATTATTGAGTAGCACTGTTTAATACAACTTCCTGTGGTGACAAAAATAACCCATATTTTTACTATCTAATAAAGTAGATACCAGAACCATATGGCTATTAAACGTATTAAAAATATTAGTGTGACTGAGAAATTGAAATTTCAATTTTATCTAATTGAACTATAAATTTAAACAAGTGGGGAAGCACTTCCAGAATGGAAGAGTAAGGAAGCACAAAAATATACTCCTCCATAAAAGCAATGACAACATTGGCAAAAATTGTCAAAATCAACTTTTTGAGAACTCTGGAAAATAACTAAAGGCTTTCAAAATCAGAGAAGAAATATTGATGGCTCTCAGTTAGAATAGCAAAAGCAGATTTTGTAGTGTTTGAACTTGCCATAGTTCCATCCATCTGTCCCCAGCTCTGGTAGCCATGAAGACAAACAGTGTCATAACCATGATATCTATAACAATAAGCAGTCCAGTAGCAATTACAGGGGGCAGAACAGTATTGGAGCTTCCACAAAGACCTGTACTGAGTTTATTGTTATTATTTAACCTATTTTATAACTCCTTGGAACAATTCCATAATCTGGTTTGTCTTTATTTAATTTGACTCAGAACTCACACTGAGTAAACAGCAATATTACCAGGGCATTTGTTGAAAACAATCAGTGGCAATTGTTTAACATCACATTTTCCTGAGGTGGCAATTCCAGTTGGGGCTAACTTTAAGCTGAGCAGAAAACTTAGAATGAAAAACTTGGAAAAGAGTTGTCCATAGGAGCTTTGAAAAGTTTCAACATATTCCTGGAGATATAGAAGGCCACACTCACATTCACAAATTTTGCATGTCTAGGAGAAATCTGAGAAGGCTTTAATCTTTAACAAATTGGGCTGGTATAATTAGATATCCACATGCAAAAGAATAAACTTGTACCCTTAACTCATAACACATAGAAAAATTAACATAAAATGGATCATAGACCTAAATGTAAGAGCTAAAGTAATAAAACTCTTATAAGAAAACAGGAAAGTAAATCCTCATGACCTTATGTTAAGCAATAATGTCTTAGATATGACACCAAAAGTACAAGTGATGAAAGAAAAAGAGATAAATTGAACTTCATCAAAATTAAAAAAAAAACTTTTGCGTTTCAACGGACACAATTCAGAAAGTGAAAGACAACCCACATAATGAGAGAAAATATTTTAAAATATCCGTTAAGTGACTTGTTTCTAGAATATATAAACAACTATTACAATGGAAAAATACAATGAAAAAATAACCCAATTAACTTAGCAAATATTTGAATAGACATTTCTCAAAAAGAGATACACAAATGGCCAAAACCCACATGAAAAGGTGTTCAACATCATTAGCCATTAGAGAAATGCAAATGCAATGATTAATCATTGTCGTTAGGTGTCTTCGAGTCTGTTCTGACTCACAGCAACCCTACATACAACGGAAGGAAACACTGCCTGGTTCTGCTCCAAACTTTGTAACATTTGAGCCTATTGTTACAGCCACTGTGTCCCCATCTCATAAAAGGTCTTTCTCTTTTATGGTGACCCTCTACCTTACCTAGCATGATGTCCTTCTCCAGGGACTGATCCCTCCTGAGAACATGTCCAAAGTATATGAGACAGCATTCTGGCTGTAATTCTTACAAGACAGACTTGTTCGTTCCTCTGGAAGTCCCTGGTATATTCAACATCCTTCCCATAATTCAAAGGCCGTAGTGCTTCTTCTGTCTTCCTCATTCATTGTCCAGCTTTTGCATGCATATAATGAGATTGAAAATACCATGGCTTGGGTCAGGGGCACCTTTGTCCTCAAAGTGACATCTTTGTTTTTCAACTCTTTAACGATGTCTTTTGCAGATTTTCCCAATGCAACACATCATTTGATTTCTTGACTGCTCCTTCCATGGACATTGGTTGTGGATCCAAGTAAAATGAAATCCTTAACAACTTCAATATTTTCTCCATTTACCATTATGTTGCTTATTGGTCCAGATGTGAAGATTTTTGTTTTCTTTATGTTGAGGTGTAATCCACACTGAAGGTTGTAGTCTTTGATCTTCAGCAATAAGTGCTTCAAGACCTCTTCCCTTTCTGCAAGCAAAGTTTTATCAGGTGCATATCGCAGGTTGTTAATGAGCTCTCCTCCAATCCTGATTAATATAGTCCAGGTTTTCGAATTATTTGCACAGCATACAGATTAAATAAGTATGGTGAAAGGATCAACCCTGATGCACAACTTTGCTGATTTTAAACCTCGCAGTATCCCCTTACTTTGTTTGAATCACTGCCTCTTGGTCTATGTACAGGTTCCACATTACAATAATTAAGTGTTCTGGAATTCTCATTCTTTGCAAGGTTATCCACAATTTGCTATGATCCATACAGTGGAATGCCTTTGCTTAGTCAATAAAACACAGGTAAACAACTTTCTAGTATTCTCTGCTTTGAGCCAAGATCCATCCAAAATTAGCAATGATATCCCTTGTTCCACATCCTCTTCTGAATCTGGCTTGAATTTCTGGCAGTTCTTTGTCAATGTACTGCTGCAACCACTTTTGAATGATTATCAGCAAAATTTTACTTTTCTGTGATATTAATGATATTGTTCCATAATTTCCACATTCGCTTGGATCACCTTTATTTGGAATGGGTACAAATATGGATCTCTTCAAGCCAGTTGGTCAAGTAACTCTCTTCCAAATATCTTGGCATAGAGGAGTGAGCACCTCCAGCACTGCATTCATTTGTTGAAACATCTCAATTGGTATTCCGTCAATTCATGGAGCCTTGTTTTTCACTAATGCCTTCAGTGCAGCTTGGACCTCTTCCTTCATTACCATGGGTTTTTGATCTTATTTTACCTCCTGAAATAGCTGAATGTCAACCAATTCTTCTATGTATAGTGACTCTGTATATTCCTTCTGTCTTCTTTTGATGCTTCCTGCATTGTTTAATATTTTCCTCATAGAATCCTTTAGTATTGCGACTTGAAGCTTGAACTTTTATTTCAGTTCTTTCAGATTAAGAAATGCTGAGCGTGTTCTTCTCTTTTGGTTTTCTAACTCCAAGTATTTGCAAATTTCATTATAATAACTTACTTTGTCCTTCTTGAGCCACCCTTTGAAATCTTCTGTTCAGCTCTTTGATTTCATCATTTCTTCCTTTGGCTTTAGCTACCTGACTTTGAAGAACAAGTTTCAGAGTCTCTTCTGACATCTATTTTGATCTTTTCTTTCTTTCCCATCTTTTTTAATAACCTCTTGCTTTCTTCATGTATGATGTCTTTGATGCCATTCCACAACTCATCTGGTCTTCAGTCATTCGTGTTTAATGAGTCAAATCTATTTTTGAGATGGTCTCCAAATTCAGGTGGAATATACTCAAGATCATACTTTGGTTTTTGTGGAGTCATTCTAATTTTCTTCAGCTTTAACTTGAACTTGCATATGAGCAATTGACAGTCTGTTCCACAGCCGGTTCCTGGTCTTGTTCTGGCTGATGATATTAAGCTTTTCCATGGTCTCTTTCCACAGATGTAGTCAATTTGATTTCTGTGTATTCCATCTGGCAAGGTCCACATATAGAGTCAGCATTCATGTTGGTGAAAAAAGGTATTTGCAATGAAGAATTTGTTGGTCTTGCAAAATTCTATCACATGATCTCCGACATCATTTCTATCACCAAGGCCATATTTTCCAACTACCAATCCTCCTTCTTTGTTTCCAACTTTCACATTCCAATCACCAGTAATTATCAATGCATTTTGATTGCATGTTTGATCAATTTCAGACTGCAGAAGTTGGTAAAAATTATCAATTTCTTCATCTTTGGCAATAGTGATTTGTGCATAAATGTGAATAATACTCATTTAACTGGTCTTCCTTGTAGGCATATAGATATTATTCTAGCACTGACAGCATTGTGCTTCAGGATAGATCTTGAAGTGTTTTTTTTGACAATGAATGTGACATCATTTCTCTTCAATTTGTCATTTCCTGCATATTAGGTTATTGATTGTCTGATTCAAAATGGTCATTACCAGTCCATTTCAGCTCATTAATGCTTAATATTTTGATCTTTATGCATTTCACTTTATTTCTGATGACTTTCAATTTTCCTACATTCATACTTCATATATTCCATGTTCCTATTATTAATGGATGTTTGCAGCTGTTTCTTCTCATTTTGAGTCTACCACATCAGCAAATGAAGGTCCCGAAAGTTTGACTCCATCCACACCATTAAGGTCAACTCTACTTTCAGTACACACTTTTCCCCAGTCGTATTTTGAGTGCCTTCCTACCTGAGGGGCTCATCTGGCATTATATCATACAATGTTCCACTGCTATTCATAAGGTTTTCACTGTCCAGTTTTTTCAGAAGTAGACCTCTAGGTCTTTCTTCCTAGTCTTTCTTAGTATGGAAGCTCTGCTGAAACCTGTGCAGCATGGCTGACCCTGCTGGTATTTGAAATACAGGTAGCATAGCTTCCAACATCACAGCAACATGCAAGCTACTGCAGTATGACCAACTGACAGATGAGTGGTGGCATTAGTCATTAGGTAAATGCAAACGAATACCACAGTGAGATATCACTTTACATATACTAACCCAAACACCAAGCCACTGCCGTCATATCAATTTCAACTCATAGCCATCCCGTAGGGTTTCCATGGCTCTAAATCTCTATGGAAGCAGATTTCTACAACGTTCTCTTGCGGAGCCACTGGTGGTTTCGAACCACCCCCCTTTCAGTTATCAGTTGATAGCTTGAACTACTGCGCAACCAGGGATTTTACATACACTAGGATGGCCAAAATGAAAAAGACAGGCAATAACAAGGGTTAGTGATGATGTGAAGAAATCGGTACGCATGACTGGTGGGAAAATAAAATGATGCAATCGCTTTGGAATACAGTCTACCAGTTCCTCAAACTGTTAAACATAGAGTTACCAAATGACTCTAATTCTATCCCTAGATATATACCAACATGAATTGAAAACCTATGTCTAGGGAAAAAAAAGAACTTGTAGAAGAATATTCATAGCAAGATTATTCCTAATAACCAAAAAGCACAAACAACCCAAAGGTTAACCAACTGATAAATGAATAAACAAAATGTGGTACATCCATACCGTGGAATATTATTCGACTATAAAGAGTAATGAAGTGCTGATATATGCTACAGCATGGTTGAACCTTAAACACATTATGCTAAATAAAAGAATTCAGTTACAAAAGGCCATACATTGTATGATTCCATTTAAATGAAATGCCAGGATAGGCAAGTCCCTATAGACATAAAGTACATTAGTGATTTCAAGTGGCTGAATGAGGGAGAATGTGGAGTGACTGCTAACAGACAGAAGATATGTTTGTTTCATTTTGTTAGGGTGACAAAAATGATATAAAATTACGTACTTGCAATGGTGGCACAAGGTGTGAATCTACTAAGAAACATTGAATTGTACACTTTAAAAGGGTGAATTTTATGGTATATGAATTATATCTCAATAAAGCTGTTAGTAAAAAGGAAGACTCTAGCTTTATGGAACTAGTGACTCCCCACTTAGACAGTGCCATTATAAGACATGATCCCTTTGTGGGGAGATGGTATCTTTAAATAGAGTAGTCAGGAAGACATTTCTAAGGTGATAAAATTTGATCTGTGACCTCAGTGATTAGCAGGGGCAAAATATGTGAAGATCTGGGTAAACAATGTCCCGGAGTAGAGAAACGTGAGTGCAAAGGCCCTGAGCAGGACACACTTGGTGTATTCAAAGGACGAAGAAAACAATATATCTGGGACTGAATGCAATAATAAGAGAGTGATATAAAATGAGGTCTGATAGATAGGTAGGTGCCAATCTTGTTCAACCTTATGGTTTACAAAAAATATTCTAATTTGATCAATTCACTCAACAAATATTTGTTGAGTCCTGTGTACCATGCACCTGCATTTAATGTTAGGGGTAGATCACAAAACAAAAAAGCTAAAAATCACTTTAAGGAATTTGCATTCTCGGGAAGGGAGCTAGAAAAAATAGACATACTACAGAAGTAAATTATATGTTATATAAAAAGTGATAAGGGCTATGGAAAAAACATTGAGTAGGGTAAGCAGGATAAGGTATGTGAGGAGTACCATTTTGAATATGGAGGTCAGGGCAGCTTCTATTGAACAGGTAAAATCTGAGAAAGACTTGGAAAAGGTTAGGGGCCTACTTATACAAGAATCTGGGAAGGAGACAGGGGAAGTTGTTAGTTAGAAGGAACAACCAATTCCAAGGCCCCAAAGTAGATTTAACAAGCTCAACATTGATCTGTAACAGCTTCTCAAACTCTAATAGCAGATTCGTTGCTGTCAAGTCAATTCTGACTCTTAGTGACCCTATATGACACAGTAGAACTGCCCCACAAGGTTTCCAAGACCTACACTGTTTATTCCCTCTTTTGTTGTTCTGATGTTGTTGTCATTTACAGATTAACCTCTCTGGTTCCCTGTTGTAATTCTTTTGGGTTTGGATAGTCCTTGAGAGTTCATTTCCTAGGTTGGTATCTGGCTACCACAATCCTGTGTCCGAGATTCAGCCTGTGGTCTGATGTTGTTTGTTCTCAGATTGAAGGACTCCCTTTAATAAGTCTCATAAGTTTCATTTGGTTTTTACATAGTCCCTTAATTTCTGTTTATCTGGAAATGACCTAGAATGAGAGTTTTGTAGGATATATTATTCTTGGCTGGCAATTTTTTTCTTCAAGGTTTTATATATGTCATCCCATTGCCTTCTTGCTGCATGGTTTCTGCCGAATAATCTGAGCTTAGTCTTATTGTTTCTCCTCTGTATGTGACTTGTTTTTCTCTAGCTGCTCTCAGGATACTTTGTTTGTCTTTGGTTTTAGCGAGTGTGATTATGATATGCTTTGGTGATTTTCTTTTGGGGTCTATCCTATATGGAGTTCGTGGAGCTTCTTGGATGGTCAGCTTTTCATCTTTCAAGATATTGGGGAAGTATTCTGTCAGCAATCCTTCAATGATCCTCTCTGTGTTTTCCGTTTTCTCCCCCGTTCTGGAACTCCAATCGCTCGAAGATTTTTGCTTTTGATTGTATCCCACATAATTCTCAGGGTTTCTTAATTTTTTTCATTCTTTTTTCTGGTTTTTCCTCAAAACTGTGTCCAAGTGTTTGTCTTCAATTCCACTGATCCTATCTTCCATTGTTTCAAACCTGCTCTTCAGACCCTCTACGACACTGTCCATTTCTGAAATCTTTTTTTTTATCTTTTGGATTTCTAATTGTTGTTTTTGTATGATTTTTAGTTGTGAATTTATTTTGGCATTTTGATGCTGTATTATTTTTCTGAATTCTTCCATTTTTTTGGTCTGTATTTTCCAGGAATTTGTCTGCCTTTTCCATGAATTTTTCTGGTTTTTTCCTCATTTTTGTCTGCTTTTTGCTTCAACTCTTGGATAGCTCTGAATATTAAAGATTTGAATTCCTTATCAGGTAGTTCTAGTGCCTTTTCTTCTACTGGAAAGTCATCTGGTGTTTTATTTTGAATTCCTACTGGAACCATCCTGTCCTTTTTTTTTTTTATATGCTTTTTTATATTGTCTGCTGTCTTTGGGACATTCAGTAGTTATTTCTTCATTATTTATTGTAGATTTGTTTGTTTCATCCTTTTTTTTTTTTTCATTTGGTTATGTCTGAACAGGCAGGCTGTGCATTCTTTGTTGTTTCCTCATCTGTGTACACGATACTTTTCACCTCCTTGTCCAATGGGCAGGGCTAGTTTCTCAGCTATGGTGCAGCAGGGCAGGTTTAGCTGAAGAGCAGTTGCTGGGATGGGTTGTTTGTGGCACGTACTAGGTCCAACAGGGTGGGCCGGGAATCAGTGCAGGGCAGTTTCTGGTAGGCTGTGCCTGTGCTGCTCGGAAGTGTGATGTTCAGTGCATGGTGCAGGTAGGCAGGAAGGCGGGGGGAGGTTGTGGTGTGTGGAGCTAAGATGGGTATGGGAAAGAAGGGAGTGAGCAGACAGAAACAGGGGCCAAAACCAAACAAAACAAAAAACAAAACACACATACACACATAAAGTGTGCTAAGGGAGTTTGCCATTGAAGTGGAGAGATAAGAGACTGAAAAATGGAGAAAACCAAAAAAGAATAAAAATAAGAGAAAGAGAAAAAATAAAAATTAGGAAAAGAAAAGAAAAGCACCCAGTGATCCCACCAGTGCAGCTGCAAAGACTAGGGAAGTGGCTCCCAGGCTGAGATGTACAGCCTGGCAAGAAGGGGCAGAGGTGTCACACAGTGCCAGGTATTCAGGAGACAAGAAAAGAAGATAAGTATACAGAGACAAGAAACTGAGAAATGAAGAAAGCCAAAAAGAAAAAAAAGAAATGCCCCTCATGGGCGAGGCTGCACAGACCAAGGAAGTGGCTCCCAAGCCAGGCAGTGCAGCCTGACTAGAAGGGGTTTCTAAAGCACAAAAAGAAAAAGAAAACAAACCAAGATAAAACAGAACAAAACAAAACAAAAGAATAAAAGGCCCCAGGGATGCCAACAGCATGGTGGTGCGGAACAGGGAAGCAGTTCCTCAGCTGAGAGGCACTTCACAGACTTTCAAGAAGAAGCAAAGCTGGCTCACAGAGCCAGGTGTTTGAAAGAAAGGAGGGGGAGGTGGTGAGAGGCAGAGAAGAAACCAAAAGAATCAGAAAAAGTAACACTAGCAACAAACAAATGGCACTGATGGAACTGGCCAGTGTGGGTGGGGTGAATTCAGGAGGCACAGGGCTGCAGCTTGTGTCTCCTGGCCAAGAGATTTCAGCCAGAGGGAAGCAGCGGAGGTCAAGTGGGGGGAAGAAAGATGGGGGGGTGGGAAAGTGTATATCGCTGGTTACCAGTTGTTCTGTCTGGGAGCTCCATGAAGCTGCTTTCCCATATCCCTGTCTTCCAATCTCCAACAGGAGTCCAAGATGGTGAATCCGTGCTGCGTTAGCTGATAGGGGACCTCCGCATATATCTCTCCTCACTCTCTATTCTCTGTCGGGTTCTTATTGCTTTTGGTGCTTGGCTGAGTTCTTTATGTCTTCATTAGATGCTTAGGGTTTCAGGATTGACGTTAGTCTCTGTTTTAGTTAGTTTTGTGGGACTTTGCTGTGGAGAGATGGCGTGGTGCTTGTGTCTATAGTGTAATGTTGGCTCTGCCTCTAGAAATCTATTTTTCATATAAAATTTTTAAATACTGACAATTGCATTTTTTAATCACTGTGGGCCAGTTTTCAACCTCAAGTTTAAATCATCACATGAAAATTGAGAGAACAGGAAAGTTCTTTTAAGTATGAAATTAGCACATCAATGTAAACCAGCCCTCAGTCCTATTGTTCCTGCCTCAAAGTCTTCACTCACAGCTCAGCCTTTTCCCTAGTTCCCGGAGAAGTTCACTTACATCTGCTGTATATGAAGAGCTACCAGAGAAAGAAGTACAATTATGTTCCCATGGAATTTCACTGGAAATGCCCCATCTTTTCCCAAGTCCCCCTGCCTGGCACCAGGCCACTGAGTCTTTCCTCATTCACTTCTTCATCCCCTCTGTCTTCCTTCTTGCTTGCTTCTTTATCTGAGTAATTTCTTCTGCATGAGCTGCAGGTACTAGTTTGAGGCTTCAAGCAAATCCCATACAGCTAGGCTCTTTTTTACAAAAGAATTTTTGTACCAACACAAAGAAGATAAAATTTTCTCCATGCTATTCCTTTGGCTTGAGAAAATTTATCATTTTGCTCATTACCTTTTAGACTTGATGGCAGTGGGTTTTTATTTTTTTTATTTTTTATTTTTTATGCTCCTCATAGGAGCCCTAGTGGCACAGTGGTTAAGAGTTTGGCTGCTAATCAAAAAGTCAGCAGTTCAAATCTACCAGCCATTCCTTGGAAACCCTATAGGGCAGTTCTGCTCCGTCCTATAGGGTCGTTGTGAGTCCAAATCAACTTGACGGAAATGCATTTGATTTTCTTTTTGGTTTATGCTTCTCGTATAAATCCCCTCCTCATGCCTACAGTCACCATTCTTCCTTAGGTCCTCATGGTCTCTCTCCTACGCTGCTACAATAATCAATAACTTCATTCTATGCCCCTAATTTCTATCACTTTCCATCTAATGGCTATGTTGAAAACTGATTTTGTTTCTTAAAGTATAATGCTTATTCTGAAATGTTCCTACTCAAACACCTTCAGTATTACTGCATAACAAAATTCCTGAGCTTATCACATGATACTCTCTATTTTCCCTGCATATATCTTTCATTACTTTTCTAAATCTAAACACTGTTTCACTCTTACCAGAAAAAAAAAAACTTTCAATCATCTCTATATCTTTCATTGATTTGATATTCCTCCCCAAACATTCCAAAACCACCTTCACAAAATCCCACACACTTCTCAAGGACTTATTAAGATTCTACAATCTTCACAGAAACTCTATGATATATATGAGGCCTCCACTCCCATCATGTTGTTCTCAATTTTCTCCCCCACTTATTTAAACTTAATTCAGTATAATTATTCGTATGCATGATTTGTTTTTGTAAGTTGTAAGCTGCCTGAGGACAGTGACAATACCATGCAATATTAATGCACATTATTAGCCTACCTCTGTATGCTTTTTATTTTCAGTTGGACTCTAGTAGTCTTTTCCACTAGGTAATACAGGTTATATTCAATCTATTAGAGTTTGGCATTTGGTGAAAGCAATTATAAGGTGGGATCATTGACTAAAAGAGTGCTTGCCTAAATCAGCAAGATAATATTGCACTATAGACTTGAAAATAATATCTATGCAAGAAATTAAATTCTACTCTCTGCAGATATTCTCCTTTTAAATATAACCCAATCTATGTGAGAATGTACTTAAGTTTTATTTTCTTTTTTTACCCCATATCCAGGCTTCACAGTCACTTCACTGTCAAAGTCTATTACTCTGAACTACTTCTACAGAGGTTATTTTCTTCTCTAAGTTACTGAAACCTTCTCTGTCAAACTGAGATAGTGTCCAAAAGGAATTGCCCAGTGGAGCACTGTCTTTTAATCTACACTTTAAATGAGCATCCTAAATTAAACCCATTCTTTACCTAGGTGAAGAGAAAATATATATGTTGTTAAATACAGAGACTCTGTGGTTAAAGTTTCAGCCTTTCTAATAAGGAATTTTAAAGTCTCCAACTCAATATGGATATGATTTCAAGGGCAGCTGATGCATATTTCAATTAAGTTATAAAAGCTGTAACACTGTGGGTTTTTATAAATTAAATAGACTACAACAAAAAAGCCAAATGCAAAATTTATGTTTTTATCACACTTCTGTTTTAACTTACAAATTGGTCATAAGGGAAAATTTAGCTCATTGTTTTTAAAGAATTTCCAAAGGTAAAACAGTTTGAGAAAGGTTGAAAAAATCCAATAACATACTAAAACCCACTGTCCATCTTTCTTCATTAATATAAGCTTGATTCTTTGGAGGAAATGCTATATAGGTCTCCTTTTAAGGTCATAGGAGATGTTAATTTTATGGAAACTACAGGATTTGTCTAGGTGTAGCAAGCATAAAATTAAACATAACATAAAAAAAAAAACTTTGTCAATGTTAAAAGATTCTTGAGTTAAACAATCCTATAGAAAGTGTGTATTATTGGTTGTAAGGATGATGTAAATGAGAAAATATAGATACATGAAGGAAATGATCTTGGCTTCTTGAATTAAAAAGCCCAACATGTTCTACTGATTGAGTGCCATATAAGCTACTTTCATAAAGAAAAAAAAGAACATATCCATACAATCTGTGAACTACTTTAAGTTTTTAAATATTGTTTTCAATAAAATCCATATAACACTCAAATGCTTTTCTGAGGTTGATTATATATTTTAAATAACTAGTGTTATTTCCTAACATCCTGCCCCAACTGCCCAGATATAAGGAATGTGAGAAAAACTTACCTACCCAACACTGCCAAAATAAGAGGGCTACTTTGACTCTTAAATTATTTTTGCATTAACGCTATACATACTTTTGGGAGGGTTACATTTTATTTTATCAATAAATTACTTTTTTTTCAGATTTCTGCTTTGTTTTGAAGTTAGAATTCCTACTTTCACAGGTTGAACTAAATTTATCAAAGTTCCATTAGGATTTGTGTGGATTTGGTTCACTTGCCAGGAAAAGGAAAGGAAATGAAGTAATAGTGTGAAACTTTGAAATAAGATTTATATTTATAAAAGAAACTAGTTTTGAGATGGTCACAAAAATCTCCTTGGTTCAGTAGAAGACTGAAATACAAATGGAAAAAATAAATGACATCAGTCTCCTGGTTAAAAGATAAGTCTTGATGGCATTTGTGATTGACATTTTTCTCAGTGTTTTGTGCCCCTATATATTTAAAATTGTCTCCTGGCCTTCTTCTCTATTTATAACTGTGTATGTATTTATACAATCACTACTTGAAATAGTTATATAGTTTATAATAGTTCTATGGAGTGCCTATTCCAGTTGTAAGGGTCATCAACTTTAAATTACAGTCTAGCAGCAAACTATCTGGAATTGTTGTTGTTGTTAGGTGCTGTCAAGTCGGTTCCGACTCATAGAGACCCTATGTACCACAGTCCTGTGCCATGCTCAGAATTGTCGTTATGCTTGAGCCCATTGTTGCAGCCACTGTATCAGTCCATCTCGTTGAGGGTCTTCCTCTTTTTCACCAATGCTGTACTTTACCAAGCATGATGTCCTTCTTCAGGGACTGATCCCTCCTGACAACATGTCCAAAGTATGTAAGATGTAGGAGTAGTAAAATTATTCAGCTTGGGGAATATTTTATTTCCTTAGAAAATTATGAGTTTTTTCATAAGCAGTATCCAAGTGCAAACTGTATATAAATTGTTTTATCAAATATACCTAAAAGAATTAGAATGTTCAAAATGCCCAGCTCATGAAAAGATACTATCAAAGGAAACATCCAAGAAATACTGCACATTTTGTTTTCATGAAGTTAGTGCTTTGTAAGCAATATGTGGTCTTGCTAGCTTACCTGTGACCAAGAAGAAATAAATTCTATATTTTATAACATCTGGTAATATAGATTACCTCCAAACTACAAATAGATATTCTTCAAAAAGTTTACTATATTTTTTTTTGTTTGAAATCCAAAGAAGTTCATTATTGACACAGGTTTGTTTAGACTCTCATAGATCTATAATCATAATGTCTTGCCCTAACAGAACAGTGGAGTCAGATAACTAGTGTGATACTGCCTCTAGGAGACAATGAATTGAGAATCCTGAAAGAGAACATACTCTCTTCATGTATCTGACAGTGGGAATCAAAGCACTCTTAGCTCCAAGACTTTCAAAGTGATTGGAGTGAACTGTGGTGGAGGGTCCTTCAAGACAAGTACTGGGAAGGTGGTGGGGTTGTTCTGTTTAATAAGGAAAAGAACTCAAGGGATCAAAGATCAAAGAGTTATAAATAGTTACCAACTGTCTTGGTCATCTAGTGCTGCTATAATAGAAATACCACAAGTGGATGGCTTTAACAAAGAGAAGTTTATTCTTTCACAGTCCAATAGGCTACAAGTCCAAATTCAGGGCATCAGCTCCAAGAGAAGGCTTTTTCTCTCTGTCAGCTCTGGAGGAAGGTCCTTGTGATGAATCAGTCTCCCCTTGGTCTGGGAGCATCTCAGCGCAGGAACCTCAGATCCAAAGGGCACTCTGCTCCCAGCACTGCTTTCTTGGTGGTGTGAGGTTCCCATGTGTCTCTGCTCACTACTCTCTTCTATATCTCAAAAGAGTTTGGCTTAAGACACTATCTAATCTTGTAGACCTCATCATATAACTGCCGCTAATCAATCTTATTACATCATAGTGATAAGGAAATCACATCAGATTACAAAATGATACACAATCATACTATACTGGGAATCATGACCCAGACAAGTTGACAGACATTTTGGGGGGACACAATTCAATCCATGACACTCCACCCTTGGGCCCCCCAAAAATTCATGTCCTTGCCACATGTAAAACACATTCACCCCATCATATCATAACAAAAGTCTTAAATCAACTCTAAGTCCAAAATCCAAAAATTCCTCTTCGTCTGTGAAATCTAGAATACAAGTTTTCTGCTTCCAAAGGTACAATGGCAGAACAGGCACAGGCTAGACATTTCCATTACAAATGGGAGAAATTGCAGGGAAAGAAGGCAAGCAAGTCAGCAGAACACATTACATTAGCCCTCAAGGGTTTGCAAATAATGTTCTGTTCTCTGAGATCATTCACACAGTAGCGCTGCCCTCCAGACTCTAGGTATTGGCCACACTCTCCAGACTCTGAGTGGAGGCTCCTTGGTCCTGGGCTTCAGCGCCACCTTCCAGGCCCACTGGGGCAGCAACTCTGCTCTCTCAGCTCTTGGTGCACCATTCTCTTAATGCATCTGAGTGGCGACTCCACCCTTAGAAACACCAGAGGCCCCGGCTCCACCCTTTGAAACTCCAGAGGTCCTGGCCATACCTTTTGAGACTGAGGCAGCTTGGCTTCTTGTATTCCTTGTCTCTTCAGCTTCTGCTTCCTGTGGCCTCTCAGCCCTCGGGCCTCACACTCGTATCTGCCCTGCTGGGGCAAGTGTTCCAAAGCTCTATAGCTCCACCGATAAATGCTTGGAGGCACCCCACTCCACCAGGAAGCCTCCTGTGCACAGGCACTCAGCTCTGTCACTCTGGGTTGGCTCCAGTGCTGTCTGGCACTGCTCTCCTGGTTCTGCTGCTGCCAATTCTCTGCTGCTACTGGTCTTCTGCCACTACTGCTCCTCTATCCAGTCATAGTTTCAAAACTGCTTCCACATTTTAGGTATCTGTTAGAGTAGCACCTCACTCCTGGTACAAATTCTATCTTAGTCATCTAGTGCTGCCAGAACAGAAATACCACACGTGGACGGCTTTAACAAAGAGAAGTTTATTCTCCCACAGTCCAGTAGGCTACAAGTCCAAACTCAGGGCATCAACTCCAGGGGGAGGCTTTCTCTCTCTGTCGGCTCTGAAGGAAGGTCCTTGTGATGCATCAGTCTCCCCTTGGTCTGGGAGTATCTCAGCACAGGAACCTCCGGTCCAAAGGACGTGCTCTGCTCCTGGCAGTGCTTTCTTGGTGGTGTGAGGTTCCCATGTGTCTCTGCTCACTTCTCTCTTTTATATCTCAACAGAGATTGGCTTAAGACACTATCTAATCTTATAGACCTCATCAGTATAACTGCACTAATCCATCGTATTACATGATAGTGATAGAGTTTACAACACATAAGGAAATCACATCAGATTACAAAATAGTACACAATTATACCATACTGGGAATCATGATCAGTCAAGTTGACAGATATATTTGGGGGACACAATTCAATCCATGATACCAACTCAAGTCAATATAATACCCTAGATATTTGTCTAATTTTCTGGCCATTTTAGGTAACCTAACAGACCCTATAAGAAGAACAAAAATAAATACGTGTGTTAGTCTTTGTCTTCAAAGACCTTGAGACTTAATATACAAGCTGTCTCTTCTAACAATGTTCATCCTCAAGCTCAGTCCCACCCGGTTCAGAGAGCAGCTGCAGACTCACAAGGAGATGCTCAATGGAATTAATCTTGGTTCTATATGCAAAAAACTGAACTGAACATAGGGAATCTGTGCCCCTAGCCTGCACTAGATTGGATATCTGCTCTTGTTTTGTAACCCAATAGTGAAAAGCCCCACTTAAAATGCAACTTTTCCCAGGGAAGGCAACCTTATTTGACTATGGTCCCAAATTTATGTAAATATTGCCTATCACCTTCCTTGGTAATTAGCAATATGTACCCATGTTCATATGTGTACCTGGGTGGTGCAAATAGTTAAACTCTCAACTACAAAACAAAAGGTTGAAATTTGACCCATCCACAAGTGCCTCAGAAGAAAGGCCTGGTGATGTGATTCTGAAAGTTCACAGCCTTGAAAACACCATGGAGTGCAGTCTACTCTGCACATACAGGGTCACCATGAGACAGAATCAACTTGATAGCAACTGGTTTGTGTTGTCTTTTTTGTTGTTGTTGTTAACCTTGTATTCATAAACATGAGCCTCAAATCCTGAATTATATAGATGGATCATTGCACTTAGAATATAATCTAAAATTCTTTGACTAGGCTTGTCAGAACTCATTCTACTGTCTCCCTGCATCTCCAGCCTCACTCTGTGCCACTCATTACTTTCCTAAGTTCCAGCTACATAGATTTCTTCCAGGCTCTTGAAGATGTCAGCTTTTTCTTACCTTAGGGCCATCCAATATGTTATCCCCCTTCCTGGAATATTCTCTTTATCCTTCTTCACTTGGAGCTCTAAGTTTGAATGCCATTTCTTCTAAGAAGATTATCTCATTCTTACAAAATGAATTTCCCCCTATCATATTCTCTTACTTCTCTTTCACAAAATTCAGCAAAATGTATAAATATACATTTATTTGTGCAAATCACTTTTCTGAAGGCACTCTCTGTATACCAACAGACCAGGTATCATTCTTTTTTCTTCCTTTTTTTAAAATTCTACTATAGGTATTTAATACATAAAATATTTGAGATAAGGGAAAATAATTGTAACCCTATTGAGTTCTTACTATAAAGCTAGGAATCTTCTTGTGTGTGTTATATTTTTTAGCTCATGGAAACTTCAAAATATCCTAGTGAGGTAGGTAATATTATCAGCCCAATTTTATACATGAGAAAACTGCCATAAAGTTGTTTGCATTTCAACCAAGATCCCACAGTTTATATATTTGGGGGCTACACTTGAAACCAGGTATTTGTCTTCTAGAATTTTTACTTTTAACTACTATGATATACATACTATATTCCATAAAACCTACAGATCACAATACTTCAATATGATCTCTTGTCCAATTATCAACCTAGATCAAAACCTGCTTAAATATCAATACCAGACAAAATTGAGGATATCGAGGGATACGGACAAAGAATGAGCTTTTTCGTTCACTACAACATGCTTTGTACACTACTTGATGTAAGTTTTGAGCTATCCCTGGTCATAATTCTGCTTTTCCTCTGATTTGAGATTTACATACTGATTGCACTTCATTGTTACTTGCCACCTACTACCTACCCTGGATGCCATTATTTACTATGATACACCTCAGTGTACTCTAGTAAAATCTCCTGGATAAGCTCCATTGGTCATTTGTCTTGAAGAAACTCTTTGCTTACCATTTCTAACTTTCTTTCTTTGACATACACTCAGGCCCTGAAATAATTAATACTTAAACTCACCAAACGTATGGAATAGTAAAGAATAACAGAGAACATAAATAAAATGCATATATTAAACCTCCAGTTTAATACAATATTGGGGATATAGGTATTCCAATGAATTGAATACGCTGTCAGTTATTGAAATGAAAATATTTTCAAAATGCTGATTACAGTACAATACATTGCTTTATGACACATTATGCCATTAATTTTGGAATATAATATTTAGACCCTTAAGGAATAATTTTGATGAAAATTTGTAGGATACTTTTTATAGATATAAAAAGTGTTAAATATTATTTTTTATTTTTATTTTTTAGTGAACCCAGTACAGTCTCCATAATTTGTTAATAACCCAAGCCCATTGACATCGATTCGATTACGACTCACAGTGACCATACAGGACAGAGCAGAACTACCCCACAGGGTTTCCAAGGAGTGGCTGGTGGGTTGGAACTGCTGACCTTTTGGTTAGCAGCTGAACTCTTAACAACTGCACCACCAGAGCTCCAATTTTTTATACTACCTTGTATATACATTCTTATCTTATTACTGCCTTTTCTTATCAAAGTAAATTGTATTTAAAAAATGTGCAGTTACACTATATTCTAACTGAATGAATCATAGTTGTTTCTGATGTGGTTTAAGAAAATTACCTTCACAGGTTTGTATATTTTCCATCAGATTAAAAAAAAAAAAGAAATTGAATATATGTAATTTGGAAGCATAAAATATTAAGCATTCAGACTGTTTTTTTATATCAGTTGAGGATATTTTCTACAGTATTTTTCTACTGCTTTGGCCATTATGGTTTTAAAAGCCTCTTGGGATGGTGTATCTATCATTTTTCTTGAAAATTATCACTTCTTTAAGAGCCATAAATTCAAGAAATAGTTATTCTTCTTAACAGACAGAATTATATGCTTTATAGATCTATTACCAGATAGTCTCAGTTTCACAAATTCATAATTCATAGAGTCTCATGTCAGCTACACATAGTGCTAAATTTTATCCTCATCTTAGCATTGCCCTATGAGGTGATTTTTTTTTTATCTGAATGCACACTTCCCTGAAAATACAAGAAGCAGGGCAAGGAGAGTAACGTGCTTCTATGATAACAGAATGTTTAATTCAATCAACATCAAATCCTTTTTTTACTATTTAACAGGGCAGGTGGTTTTAAAGCTAGAATTTTGTGGATGAGTGGCAATCTTCTCAAATGAAAACAAAAAGTTCTTAACGAGGAAAGCATATTTGAAGGACAGCAAATAGTGAAAACAAAGGTACATTAAAATACATTTGGCGGTAGGGGCTACAGTCAAGAATGAACAAAAAGTTCATATTTCTCAACAATATAATTTTCTATTACCTTCCTTTCCTAACCCTGTCTGTCACTACTAACATTATTTTTTTTTAATGTACTTTAGATGAAGGTGTACAGAAGAAAGTTTCTCATTAGACAGTTAGTAAATGTATTGTTTTATGACATTGGTTAACAACCCCATGACATGTCAACACTCTCCCTTCTCGACCTTGGAGGACCCTTTTTTTTTTTTTTTTTGGTGAAAATAAACATAGCCAAAGTTATACCATTTCAAAAGTTTCTACATGTACAATTCAGTGACATGGATTACATTCTTCCAGTTGTGC